>NC_063044.1:3019216-3230921 GCF_018812025.1 Megalobrama amblycephala | reverse complement strand
GGATTTCATCAAAAATATCTTAATTTGTGTTCTGAAGATGAATGAAGGTCTTACGGGTGTGGAACGGCATGAGGGTGAGTAAATGACAGAATTTTCATTTTTGAGTGAACTAACCCTTTAATGTTTTCAATCTTGATTTCAAACTTTTGGCAAGTAGCATATAAACACACACACTACATTTCTTTAGTAGTTGTAGGTTGACAATTCCATTTCTTACCATTCTCTGCATAAATCCTCTGTCTGACAGACTTTGCTCCAGCCGGTCTAGATCCTCAGTGGATGCTAGAGGAAAGATTCCATCTTCCTCATCATTTTGCACTGCCACTGGGGGTAAAAAGCGCCTGTTTCCCACTAGAGACTGGACCAGTGAAGTCAGGTGGTTGATCTTCATGTCCATTTTCTCTAGTGTTTCTAGAATGGCCCTTTCTACAGCTGCAGTACAGAAGAACATTTAATTTGGCATGTAGTTTTAATTAATAAAATAATGCATTTTTCTTTTTTTTTCTTTTTTTAAGTTGATAAATAACAAATAACTTACATGTACATTGATTTGGAACCAGACGCAAGACTGGATTTTCCTGTCTCACACCAGAAGTACCTGTAAGTAAAAATTTACTGTGAGGTTTTCAATGTTTTGTGACAATGTTTTCATTGTCATGTGTGCCTCTGACTTGGTGGATGTTAGCAAGAACATATCTGGGTTACATTTCACTCTAAATAATGTGACATTTTCATGAAATGACGCCCACTCTTAATACATTTTTTGTTTGTTTGTTTGTTTCACTCTTTTACCTGGATTGGTGAAAGGGTTAGTTCACCCAATAATGAAAATCATGTCCTCAATTACTCACCCTCATGACGTCCAAACCCGTAAGACCTTTGTTCATCTTCAGAACACAAATTAAGATATTTTTGATGAAATCTGAGGGCTGTCAGTTCCTTCATACTGCCTTTGCTATGAACACTTTGACTTTTCAGAAAGTTTATAAAGAGATCAGAAAAATTCATATGGATTAGTTATCAGTCTGAAGACTTGATTGCTTTATATGATGAACAGATTCAATTTAGGTTTTTACTCTCATGTAAACATTGATCATTGATCTTACCAGTGCTGATGCCGCTCTGTCTCCTATTGCGGTCTTTGATTCTGAAATTAGCTAGCTGATGATCAATAAAATGCAGCTCATATATTTTTCTTTCATTGACGTATAATACATTAAATATGCATATAGCATGGGAATTGAAGATCGGATTTATATCCGTTTTGCAGTGACACATTTATGTGGCCAATTTAAAATCGTCCAATCTGTAAAAACGCATGAAGTGACCAGATGTAAATGGGCCCTTTATGATCGTTTGGAAGAGTTAAAGTGTCAGATGCAAAGACCATCAATGGAGGAACTGACATCTCTCAAATTTTATCAAAAATATCTTAATTTGTGTACTGAACGAAGGTCTTACAGGTGTGGAACAACATGAGGGTGAGTAATAAATGACAAATCTCATTTTGGGGTGAACTAACCCTTTAAGAGACACACTGGAGCTGAAAATGGTGGAGTTGGAAAGTAAAAACTATCAGCCTCAGCTTATTTAAGTTTTCATGATGGCATAAAACAATATATGTACAAAAATACTTTGTAGGTAACATACTCTGTTCTCTTCCTTGGTGGTCACCTGAGGGTCTCAGGACAGAAAAGGTGTGCTCTATGGATTGAACAGATGTAATTATAAGCATTAGATTGTTTAAATGTTGTGAATGTGTTTGATTTCCTCAGGCCTAATTAATGCTCTTGTACCTTGTGTGTTAGGTGGATCAACACCATAGCCGGCTCCGTGATGGTCTGCCTGAGAGATGCCCACAGTCGCTGAGAAAGGTGGAGCAGGTAAGATTTGCTTGTTACCAACACAAGTTAACAAACACTAATATTTTAACAGAAAAGCATAACACAGATTTTGGTTCACTTCTTATTATAACAGTATGGTTCATTTATTCATTATTACACTGGCATTACCAACAATCTCCAGTCAGTAAATCAGTTTGAGTACATTAAGGACTCTAATGTAGTTTTCACACTGGGGATGTGTTGTAGTCCATATTTGAGTGTGATTTATTCCTGGCACCCCCTGCAGATTTGGTCTGGTCTAGGGTACGGTACGTACTGTGATACTCATGGTGTACTGAACGTACCCCTGTCCATTCTCAAAATTCAAACAAAAACGTCCATTTTTACTCTCCTTGATATGGCATGACAGATCTCTGTACAGGCGCAAAGTGTGAGAGAAGTTTTCCTCTTTAAAGGGTTACTTCACCCAAAAATGAAATTTACACCTGTAAGTCCTTTGTTCATCTTCGCAACACAAATTAATTTTTTTTTGATGAAATCTGGGGGTTTCTGTAGTAGGGATGGGCATTTCAAACAAAAATAATATTTGAAGATCACTGGGAATTATTCAAATATTATTCGAAAATCGCACCCCTCCCCTGCATACACACATGCATGTAGGCCTACTATAATACACTACACACAGAGGGAGGGAAAGGGACAATTCATTGGGGAATAGGCTGTCTTAACCCAGCCATAGAATGATTAACTAATGACTAAACGCGTTATAACAGAACAGGCGTTGTGAACAGCCTGAATCACAGCACTTGTGTGAACATTGATTTTAACGTCTCTGTTACGTGCCACGCTAGTCTACAGTTTGTGTGTAAGACAACGTGATTGACAGCTTGTAGGTGCGTTATTGGCAGCACGCGCCACCCTCTGTTTACATGAACATATCACCATTGAGGATTTTTTAAAGATGAAACCTGTTCAATATTCTATAATTAAATCAACAAATCGATTATTCGAAAATCGTGAGACATCCCTATTCTGTAGTCAATACGACTACAGTGGTTCAACCTTAAAGGGTTAGTTCACCCAAAAATGGAAATTCTGTCATTAATCACTCACCCTCATGCCGTTCCACACCCGTAAGACCTTCATTCATCTTCAGAACACAAATTAAGATATTTTAGTTGAAATCCGATGGCTCCGTGAGGCCTCCATAGGGAGTAATGTCACTTCCTCTCTCAAGATCCATAAAGGTACTAAAAACATATCTATATCAGTTCATGTGAGTACAGTGGTTTAATATTAATATTATAAACCGGCGAGAATATTTTTGGTGCGGCAAAAAAACAAAATAACGACTTATTTAATGATGGCCGATTTCAAAACACTGCTTGAGGAAGCTTCGGAGCGTTATGAATCTTTTGTGTCGAATCATGATTCGGATCGCGGTTCAAACCCGCCAAACTGCTGAAATCACGTGACTTTGGCGCTCCGAACTGCAGATTCGACACACAGATTCATAACGCTCCGATGCTTCCTGAAGCAGTGTTTTGAAATCGGCCATCACTATATAAGTTTTTTTTTTTTTTTTTTTTTTGGCGCACCAAAAATATTCTCGTCGTTTTATAATATTAATATTAAACCACTGTATGCACATGAACTGATTTAGATGTGTTTTAGTGCCTTTATGGATCTTGACAGAGGAAGTGACATTACTCCCTATGGAGGCCTCACGGAGCCATCGGATTTCAACTAAAATATCTTAATTTGTGTTCTGAAGATGAACGAAGGTCTTATGGGTTTCGGCTGACATGAGGGTGAGTACTTGATGACAGAAACTTCATTTTTGGGTGAACTAACCCTTTAATAAATCATTGTGAATTCATTGAGTTTTGTTACTGTTTTCAGCTCACATTCTGACAATCAAGCATCTGAGGCAGCGTTTGTGACACGTTGTATTAGTAGTTATATTTGATTATTAAAATAAGTAATTTAATAAATGATCAATCACATCAACTCATTTTACAATCCTATTAGCCCTTTATTTAGATTAAAAAGCGGCATGTGCACTCCCTGTCATGCTGTTGGCTATATGCCACTGCAGTAAACACATATCACAGTATTAAGGCTAATGATTAATCTATCAGTTCATTTAAATGATCAGTCTTGGGTATTTGTGTAAATTGACATCCCTAATTACCACTTACAGTACATCCAGAAAGTATTCACAGCGCTTCACTTTTTCCACATTTTGTGTTACAGCCTTATTCCAAAAGTGATTAAAACAATACCCCACCATGACAATGTGAAAGAAGTTTGTTTGAAATCTTTTCAAATATATTAAAAATAAAAAAATTAAAACAAATCTCATGTACATAAGTATACACAGCCTTTGCTCACTACTTTGTTATAGCACCTTTGGCACCAATTACAGCCTCAAGTCTTTTTGAGTATGATGTGGTAAGCTTGGCACACCTATTTTTGGGCAGTTTCTTTCGTTCTTCTTTGCAGGACCTCTCAAGCTCCACCAGAGAAATGCTGGAGCTCTGTCAGAGTGACTATTGGGTTCTTGGTCACCTCCCTGACTAAGGCCACATTCACACTGTCAGTTTTTGGGATTGACAATCGCATTTACTTACAGGTGTCAGTCTTAAAGTCTCGTTCACACAGCAACTTACAGTAGCGTCCGGAACACAGTAGCGTCTGTATGAACGTCCAACGAGAGTCAAACCCATATTCTCTTACTAGTAACCATAACAACAGTGACCAACATAACATTAAAGATGGCGACGTCCATAAAACTCAAAAGTATTATCACTTTTGCATACCCTCTGTACTTATGCACGTGTGGTTTTTTTTTTTTTTTTTTTTTTTTTTTTTTAATAAATTTGCAAAGATTTCAAACAAACTTCTTTCATGTTGTCACTTGTTTGTAGAATTTTTGAGGGGAAAAAATGTATTTAATCCTTTTTTGAATAAGGCTGTAACTGAGAATACTTTCTGGATGTATTATATATCTGCACAAAATGTTTTTTTTTTTTTTTTTTTGTTCTTACTCTGTGTTCTTCCTTGGTGGTCACAATCACCTGAGGGTCTCAGGACAGAAAAGGTGTGCTCTGTGGATTTGAAAAGATAATGTAATAAACAGTTTTAGATTTTGTTAAAGTTGAAATGTTTTTGGTTTCTTCCTCCCTATTGTAATTAATGCTCTTGTACCTTGTGTGTTAGGTGGATCAACACTCCAGCCGGCTCCGTGATGGTCTGGCTGAGGGATGCCCACAGTCGCTGAGAAAGGTGGAGCAGGTAAGATTTGCTTGTTATCGACACAAGTAAACACACAGAAAAATGTGTTGCTAATTGAAATTTTAGAAAAGTGTAAAATAGTGGTGGGCCGTTATCGGCGTTAACGTGCTGCGTTAACGTGAGACTCTTATCGGACGATTAAAAAAAATATTGCCGTTAATCTATTCTCAAAGTTGGGTTGGGAGCTGGATCTTTTCTACGCAAGTTATGATGACTTTCACCCTGATATTTTAGCGCGGATGTATACCTAGCCGAACTGACCCTTCGCAAAGACCTGCCCCCCTTAGTTACTGTTGCTTTATCTGTCAAGCCGTGGCGCTGTGACGCCACACACAGTAATAAATGCATCACGGAGCAAAGAGGACACTGACAACACGTCGACAGACAAGACAGAGCAGGTTACTTATGATATTTAACAAAGTCCCAGCTTTAAAACTGTGTAGTTTAAGAAATTCAAACAATAAAAACCGTTTTGTTGCTCTTTAATGTGTCGTGACCATGGTCGTGACAGATTGCTGTAATGCCTCAGCTCAAGAGGCTCGTAAACCGATCATCTCTTACTACGAGTCCATTTATAGCATCAAATAAACATGAATGAACATGAGAATCAATGTTGTTTCAAACGCGGAAAGATGTCAGTATACAAAATATAATATACAAAAGTTTAACTCTACCGAGGTTAATCTTCTAACTCCTATCTGCTTTGTCGGACAAAATGGCGGATTCCTTTTAGTCATTTGCTGCGTCCCAATTCTGTACTACGCCCTAAAAGTATGTACTCTTTCTGTTAACAAAAAGTACTTACTTTTGAGTGTGTAGCAAAAGAGTAGACAAGCTTTGGGACATACTATCACGTCATACAATTGCGTCTTTGCTCTCTGTCGCATCCAGTCACCGTAAACTGGCCTGTCAATCATCTTACATCCTCCACATTTCATTTAGTTAATTTCCTACCGTATCAGAGAGAAATGCAGCACGTTGATCTGCAGTCGCGAGTCTTTCATGTGGAGAACTCTCCTCATATTAATGCATAATGATGCATTTAAAAGTTAGTGGCCAATCAGATCTTTATAAAAGTCCACATTGGTATTTGCAGATGAAAAATAACACATATAACATTAAATAAATATTTTCTATCAGGTTGAACTGATTATTAGTCACTCAAACAGCCTCTCAGCCTCTATCTTGCATATTCGTCATGTTTTGTAGTTTTTAACACTTTTTACTCGTGTTTGTAGTTCTGAACTGAATCCTCGTCCAATGCGCAATGGGTTGTGGGCAATATTAGCCTTTATAGTGTGCACGGATCCACACTTTGAAAATCTACCGGAAATAGTAGACCATCCGGGGACTTTTGGCATACTCTTTTCAACATACTATGCTTTGGGACACACTTATTTTAATCTCACATACTATTTAGGATGGATAGTACGGACATTGGGACGCAGGGACAATTTGGGTATCTCGCATATTCTGAATGTCTTCGGCAGAATTCAAATGAGCCATTTTAATCTAGATTAATTTTGGAATTAATCTAGATTAAAATGGCTCATTTGAAATCTGCCGAAGACATTCAGAATATGTGAGAAAAAAATTAATCTGTGCGCACCACTAGTATAAAACCAAAGAATTACATGAATTACAACTAGAGATGCACCGATGTATCAGCCAATACAAGCAATTATTTCATTATTTCATATACTATCATCTGATTGTTTAGAAACTGCTGATAATCAGGACAGTTTATATGTTCTCAATCAAAACGGGCTGGAAAAAAGTGTTTAGACTGCAAATCTTGCTGTGTGTGTAAGGAAAATCAAAGTTAACACAATCAAACACATTAACAGTTAAAAATAGGGGTGTAACGATACATCGTTATATTACGATTGCGATATAAAACGCGATGATATGTATCGGCGATATGATTCGATGTGATATAGGCCCGGTTTCACAATCAGGGCTTAGGCTAAGCCAGGATTAGGCCTTAGTTATATATCTTAAAACTTATATCCTAGTTCAATTAGGATATTTATGTAGCTTTTATAAACGTACACTAGAAAAAAAACATTACTGGTGTGCATCTCCTTAGCTGTTATAAATTCACCGAAAACCACAGCTTCTTGAAGCTTATTGTTTTTTTACAACTCTGTAATAGTGATCAAATATAACTTACTCTGTGTTCTTCCTTGGTGCTCACCTGAGGGTCTCAGGACAGAAAAGGTGTGCTCTATGGATTGAAAAGATCATCTGATATTATGCTGTTTAAAATTCTGTATAGTGCTCTAAATAGCTTTTCTTGTTTCCTCCTCCTTATTGTAATTAATGCTCTTGTACCTTGTGTGTTAGGTGGATGAACACTCCAGCCGGCTCCGTGATGGTCTGCCTGAGAGATGCCCACAGTCGCTGAGAAAATTGGAGTGGGTAAGTTGGACTTGTTACATTTGCGAATTAAAGGGTTAGTTCACCCAAAAATGAAAATTCTGTCATGTATTACTCTCCCTCATGTCGTTCCACACCCGTAAGACCTTCGTTAATCTTCAGAACACAAATTAAGATATTTTTGATGAAATCAGATGGCTCAGTGAGGCCTTCATAGCCAGCAATGACACTTCCTCTCTCAAGATCCATTAATGTAATAAAAACACATCTATATCGGTTCATGTGGGTACAGTGGTTCAATATTAATATTATAAAGCCACGAGAATATTTTTGGTGCGCCAAAAAAACAAAATAACGACTTATTTAATGATGGCCGATTTCAAAACACTGCTTCAGGAAGATTCGGAGCGTTATGAATCTTTTGTGTCGAATCTGCATTTCAAAGTCACATGATTTCAGCAGCTTGGCGAGTTTGAACCGCGATCCAATTAATGATTCGATACACTGATTCACAATGCTTCGATGCTTTCTGAAGCAGTGTTTTGAAATCGGCCATCACTAAATAAGTCGTTATTTTGTTTTTTTGGCGCACCAAAAATATTCTCGTCACTTCATAATATTAATATTGAACCACTGTACTCCAGATAAACTGATTTAGATGTGTTTTTAGTACCTTTATGGATCTTGAGAGAGGAAGTGTCCATTTCTCCCTATGGAGGCCTCACTGAGCCATCGGATTTCAACAAATATCTTAATTTGTGTTCTGAAGATTAACGAAGGTCTTACGGGTGTGGAACATTTTGGGTGAACTAACCCTTTAATAGTAAAATTGCAATTGCAATTTGAACTGATGTTTTTTTTTTTTTTTTTCCCTTCCATTAACTTTATCCTATTTGGCTGAGAGGTGTAAAATTTACTTAAGTGAATTTATGTGCATTTATCTTACTCTGCGTTCGTCCAAGGTGGTCCCCTGAGGGTCTCATGACAGAAAAGGTGTGCTCTATGGATTGAACGCAAAATATTATGTTATTTAGTTTTAAAAATTTTATTTAGTTTGAAATGCTGTGAATGTGTTTCTGATTTCCTCATCCCTGATTGTGCTCTTGTACCTTGTGTGTTAGGTGGATCAACACTCCAACCGTCTCCGTGATGGTCTGGCTGAGAAACACGCACTGGAGCTGCAAAAGGTGGAGTGTGTAAGTTGCACATGTAATTGTGAGGTTACTGTTCCTCCATCAATAGGGCATTTCCCCATAACTTGCACACTTTAAAGATGATAAACATAATTGTAAAAGTAATGCATATGAAGTTTCTCTATGTATTGATAGCCTCCACTCCAATATTACTGCTACGCAAGACTTGATGGAGAACTCGGTATTTGCACGTTGTCTGAAATAAGTGTGTGTGCGCTCTCACAGCACGCGCAAGTTTTCTTTTGCGTCTTGCTCTTGAATATTTAAATTAGCCAGGCTTAAATGAGTTTAGTTTAAAGTAATGAAATTAGAAAATAGTTTATGGGTTAGGAATGACACAATTCACAAAACTTTCTTTGAGTCAAATAACCCATTATTTGGATCACATGTTGGACTTCATTTGAGCATTCCCACCAGCCAGATACAACTAATAATTTACCTTGAAAGCTGGGGAGACTCTCACACCAGGTCTGCTGTTGGTCTTCCATATCACATTGTTGCTGATTGACAAATGCTGTTGACAGTCGGGGGTCATTAGTGATGTTCATTTTGATAGCTACAGTTCTGCAGCTGTATGTTTCAACAGTTATTTAATTCAGCGGTTCTTAATTCTTTTCCTGCACAGGAAATCTGTTAAAGTTTAGTTCAATTAGGAACATTCATTCACGGATTTGCGCAACGCCACTGCCTGATGAAACTAGAGAAGTGTGACGTAATATAACTCTATGAATAAATACAATTTAAAGGGATGTCTTATGCACTTTAATGTCCTTTGAATGGAAAATATATGCTCCCTTGGAACTGGAATCATGGTGGATCCTGTGAAATCCACGGTTGAATAGCACAAATGTCTGAAGTGATAAGAGATGTGTTAAGAGATGTCACAAAATGTGTGACAAACAGGATTAAGAACCGCTGACATAGTTGTAGCTTTAAATAATCATTGTAGATGTGGATAGAACAATTAAAATGATTAAAGATAAGAGATCTTCAGACTTACAGTTGCTTAAAGAGTTTACAGCTCTGCTCTGCAAAACCTGAGGTTGCACAACAGGACCTGATAAAAGGGAAATTTATTTTTTGTATTCTGGCTGTTATGCACTTTTAATCTTACTTATTTCATACTGGGCCATTCTGTGTAAAATCAACCAGATTTGAGAATTACCTAGATTTTAAAAATTAAAAAAAAAAGCAACCTCTGGTTGAGTTTAAATGGAATGTGTATTGTTATTCATAGCATTCATTTTATTACCATTGCATGTTTTTAAATTTATTTTCCATTACCTTTTTTCTTTGTGCGTTTTGGAATTGAAGGAGGCTTTGGTGCTGGTGGAAGACTTTCTTTGTCTGCACTTTTTCTTTTTTTAAGAGGTGGTTGTTCTGGTGCCTCATCATCCGATGAGTAGATGTGGTTGGAGCACAGTTTCTTTCTAGGAACACAGAGAAAAAAGTACAACTGCACACATTAATTGCCCCTTGTGTGATAGCAAATACTCATAAATGGACTAAAAACATTTTGCTTTATTTCTTAAAGGGATAGTTCACCCAAATTGAATAATTTTCATAATTTACTGTAAGACCTTTGTTCATCTTCAGAACACAAATGAAAATATTTTTGATGACATCTTGCTCAGAAAAAGGGTTCTCATCACTTCATAAAATTGTGGTTGAACCACTAGTCACATAGACTATTTTAACTATGTCTTTACTACCTTTCTGGGCCTTGAGGTGGTAGTTGCGTTGATGTCTGAGCGTAGACATCAACATAATTTATGTTCAGAAGATGAACGAAAGTCTTGCAGGTTTGAAACGACTTGAGGGTGAGTACTTGATCGCAGAAATTTCATTTCTGAGCGAACTAACACTTTAAAACCTGTAACAATCATACTGAAGCTGTTATTCAATAATTTAAATATTCAGTTGAACTATGTTAAAGGTGGTTGAAACGAAAGTATATGGCATTTTCATGTGTTTTTCAAAACATTTCTTTGTCTTTTATGAGGACTTACTTTGGAATCCTTTTTCCAGCAATTTCAGGTTCTGAATTTATGTCGGATGTATAACTGGCCTTCTTCCAGTTGTTGGCTACATTGTGAAAAGATGCTGAAAAAAGAAATGCAGGTACGGTTTCAATTTTGTTTATTAAAGCTTTATGTGAGACCACATTTTACAGTATAGATAAATGTACAAAGATTCTGAAAAATGAAATGCAGGTATGCTGGGCAAGATCATGTTTAATTTACAGTATAATTTACTCTTACCTGACTCGTGCAGGATTCTTGTTTTATGCCGGGTCCACCCCTTCTCTGGCTGTGGTGTCTCCATGATTTTAACACTCTTTAACAGCCTGTCAATGTCTTTATATGGTGGCCACCAAGAGTATCCGTCAGCATACCAGGACTTGGCAACTGGTCCAGTCGTCCCTTCTCCCTCAAACTCCACTATTAGGTACATTTTTCTTTTTTTTTCTTTTTTTTTTTTTTAAGAACTGCCAGCCTGAAACCCATATTGTGTATTAAATTCGATAAATTCAACTATGTAATTCAAATGCATAAACTATGGAACAAAAAGTGCTGATAAAGAATTAATCTGTATGTAAAAGTGGAATTGCAACAAAATGGCGTAGATATGGGACAAGAAAAATTTTGTTCTCTATTTCCTCAAATTTGCAGAACTCGACGGTGGTTGAGAGATCGTCAACTAAATAAATGCCGAGTGTAGAGGATGGCAGGGGATAGTCAAAAAAAGATTCCTGATGGTTGAATGAACTGTAAGCTACATAAATTTCATCCCTGAATGAAATGATATTTTGCAGCTTTGCAACTTTGCCACTGATGTAAACGTGACTGTTTGCCCGGTCCAGTTTAAGAGTGTAAGGGCTTGTCCTTAACTCTTTATACTGTGTCGCTTCATGAAAGGATGCAGGTAGAGGACCAGTTGCATGCTGCTTTTTGAGCAGATGTGGCCTGGTTTTGTGAGGTTTTTTGCAGCTTCTTTGCATCTCTGAGAATCTTTTTATTATTTGACTCAGAGGGCATGTTGGTTTCCTCAGAAGTCTTTTGAGTTTGTTCAGGTGATTCTCATACTTGAAAGCACTGAAGTTGTCTAGCACGCCATGCTTTTTTGCATCATCTGCAAGATGTACAAGGCAGTGTGCATTATAGGACAGGAATTGTGGCCCATACAGTTGACCGAAGTGATTGACGAAGAGAACCAGTATGTCATTGGCATAATCACAGTAATCTTCCATCAGACTGTTGTTGCACAGGATGAAGATTCCCACAAAAAGCAGCAAGAAGTTTTTGTACACCTCTGTGGTAAGGAGATCTTTCAACATAACAGGTCCGGTATACAGTAAAAACTGCCTGAACTCTGTTGCCTTCCACCTGTCAATTTCCCTCAGTGCCCTTGGTTTCCTTGCGAACTCCATGGGCACGCTTCTCTGAGCATTCACTAACCTTTCTGTTAATGTGTTTATTTGAAATCCCGACAGCCTACAAGTGAGAGGACCCATCTTCAACCACAAGTGGAGAAGTCTTCTCATGATTCCAAGGCACACAAGGTGCATGTAATCGAGGGGGATGCCAGAGACCATATCCAGGGAAGTTTGTTCAAGGGGTGACGTGCCATGATGGTGATCAGAATCGGTCTTGTTTCTGAAGCTCTCATTGGTTCTTAGTGGCATGTCGCTTCTTGGAAATGTCATCCGGTTTTCCAGGTACACTCCATCCTGTGTGCATTTTTCGCATCCATGATAGCCTGTGTGACCTTTAATGTTTTTTAGGAATGCACGAGCAGGTGCGTCGCAAACCATCGAAGAAAGTTGTAAAGCTAACCTCACTCCTTCAAACTCAAATCCATTACCCAATTCATTTACTTCCGTGATGAAGTCTTCGAGATACTCGGTCAGTGAGGTAGGTTTACCTGTGCCACAAAATAAACCTATTGTCACTGGTTCTTCTTGTCTGATATTTTGCAGTGTTCCAAGAATGGGCCAGAACTGTGTTGACGAACTCTTGTAGAGGGGCAGACCATCGATGCTGACCTGAAGCTCCAATGTGTGAATGTTGCTCAGAATCTTGACATTCTGATGTAGCACCTCTGTGATTGAATTTAGTACTCCAAAATGGTAATACTGGCCACCAGCTTTGTGTTGTATTTGAGGGTTCCCACGCACCGTTCCTAGCAACGTTCTTGAGTCTTTTGGCAGATTTAAACTATGTTGACGTAGTATGTTTAGTAATGAATTTAATGCCACGTGTGAGATTTTGTTTTCAGTAGCCCAGGTTGCCAGATCTTCTTCTAGGGAAGTTGGATCCGTTTCAGACTCCGACTCGGGGTCAGATTCACTATCATCAAGAAGACTTGCCATATTGACAGCTTCAGTCTCGTCAATCTGAGAGAGACAGTCCATAAATGTGTCTTCATCATCGATTTGACATTGACAGGCGTTACGTGAGTCACTGTGCATGCAACTCAACTCCTTCCCTGAAGTTGTTGCATTTATTGTCTGCAGTTGTTGATCCACCTTCTCCTTGGCTTTTCTCCTCAGCGTCCAATAGGACGGCTCATTGCAAGCCATAGTATTAAGACCTTAACACAAAAAAAACCCTTTTTTGTTGTTTGTTTACTGGCCTACCAATATATTTGCATCAACACAATTGATGTACTATAAAGCATCATCAGTTGAACTCAAAGGATGATGACTTCAGATGCAAAAGCCTCTAAGTGTCATCTAAAATATTCTTATAAAGTGAGCATTTTTATCAGGCTCCTGTTTTAAATAGAACTGCCATTAAAGTTAAATTACTGAACCTAAACATAGAAGCCTGATAAAGATGCACATTTTATAAGAAAATTTCAGATGGCACTTGGAGGCTTTTGCATCTGAAGTCTACACAGACACATACATAACACGCACACAAACTTTTGAAGTTTGGGACTAGTAAGGAGGATATGAAGTTTCTTATGTTTAGAAAGGCTATGTTTATCTGATAAAATACAGTAAAAACAATTGTAAAAAATGTAATTTTATTTAAATATTTAAGAATGGTATGGATTTCAGTGGGATAATCCTTTGATAAGAAATGTTAGAAACATCAGAACGATTTCTGAAGGATCATGTGACACTGAAGACCGTATAATGATGCTTAAAATTCAGCTTTGATCACAGGAATAAATTACATTTTAAAATGTTCAAAAAGAAAAGTTTTTTTTAATTTGTAATAAAATTGAGCCATTTTACTGTTTTACTGCATTTGATTTAATAAATGGAGTCTTGATCATATTTATACTCAACAATATAAACTAAATATCTTGCTGTATCATAAAAGTTATCTTGCTGTCTAGATGCATTTCTGTACTTCATATTCAATCTGTTCTTCAAATGAGAGTATTGAATAGCAAGTGTCTCGCGGGAAGTTAATTCGGATTCTCTTTCAGGGCATGCGATTGGCTGTTCGCTGCTGATGTCACACTTTCAAGTGCGCGCGCTCCAAGAACTCCAGTTCAAATCCCAAGTCGACGGATGGACGGAGTTTGATCGGCGTCATGGTACCAGCAAAGCATGCATGTCTTGGTTTCGTGATCTTGACTGTGTGTTGCACTGCCATCATCGTACAGGCTCCTTCTGTGATTCACCAAAGCGCGTCTGAATTCAAGCTGGAAACGGCCTGTGCTTGGTCTGTCCCAGGGTGTCATCGTCACTCACGAAGGTAACGTTAATCATGTTTAACACGACCTGTTAGCTGTGCATGTTAACAAATAGTGGGTCTTGCATGGTCTAATGACCATCATATGTTTAGTGCTTGTGTAACTTAATCCGTCTGTGAAAAATGTGAGTAACGTTACACTCGATAACGTCCACTATGGTTTCGGATACCAAATACTTAAAGTGCTCTGTTTGATGGCATAAAATGGCGATTTTTGCATTCGGCACAAGTGTTAAGTAGAGCAGCACTTCAATTTTTACACGTTACTTTTCTCTGCGCTGAGCTCCAGCCACAATTAAACACACTTGAAGTAGCTGTGTTGAGGCAAGTTGGAGCTAAACTCTGCAGGACAGCGGCCTTCAGGGACCGAGTTTGGACACGTATGGTCTAACCAATCAGTATTGAGCAAAGCAACGCTTTAGATTTTCCCGCCCCTTTCCCCCGCCCCCCGCGGATGTTGTCAGTCACAGCTGTTGTGAGGAACGGAAAAAACGCGCCTATAAAAACTTGTAGGCATTTTGTTTTAATTACGACGTTTGTGTTGGTGATTATTTATTGTCTGTGTATACATACATGTATAATAATACTTATTTCGAATATAATTAAACTTCAAGGTATCAAAAGGCTGATTAATACTGTATACATATACTTACCAACAACTCGCCGAACTGAAGACAAACTACAAACAAACTTAAAGCCGACTAATAATGAACTAGAAAAACAACAAAGTAAAAAAACGTGTAACGACTGAACAGGAACGTAATATATACAGTTGGAGCTATTTACAGGTTATTAATGTGGGAAAATTAATCAAAAAAAGTTGAGAGTACAGTAGGCTGAGGAAATCACAACGGTCATCTGATACAAATTATAACGGTCATCGGATATATATAGTATACGGTCACGTGACATTCATTCATTAATTCTGTTTAATTATTTATTTTTTTAGTTAATTTTTTTATTATATATAATATATTAGTTTTATCACCATTATGTCAAAGACATTTTAAAATGTATGTATTATGGCTTTATTCTTTTTACTAGCATAAATTTTATTAAACAATTTTATTTTTTTCCCCAAAAATTTTTATACCCTACGGGTCAAAAGTTTGGAAACATTACTTCTTTTTTTTTTTATGTTTTTGAACGAAGTCTCTTATGCTCATTAAGGCTGCATTTATTTCATAATAAATACAGAAAAAACAAAAATATTGTGAAATATTAATACAACTTAAAATTATGGTTTTCTATTTTAATATACTTTAAAATCTAATTTATTCCTGTGATGGTAAAGCTGAATTTTCAGCATCATTACTCCAGTCTTCAGTGTCACATGATCCTTCAGAAATCATTCTAATATGCTGATTTGATACTCAGTTATTATCAATGTTGGAAACGGTTGTGTTGCTTTAATATTTTTTTGGAACCTGTGATACTTTTTTCAGGATTCATTGATGAATAAAAGGTTAAAAACAGCATTTATTCAAAATATAAATCTTTTCTAACAATATAAATCTTTACTATCACTTTTTATCAATTTAACACATACGTGCTGAATAAAAGAATACATTTCTTTAAAAAACAAAACAAAATTACTGACCCCAAACTTTTGAACGGTAGTGTATATTGTTACAAAAGATTTCTTTTTTTAAATAAATGCTGATATTTTTTAACTTTTTAATCAAAGAATCCTGAAAAAGTATCACAGGTTATAAAATAATATTAAGCAGCACAACTGTTTCCAACATTGATGATAAATCAGCATATTAGAATGATTTCTGAAGGATCATGTGACACTGAAGACTGTAGTAATGATGCTGAAAATTCGGCTTTGATCACAGGAATAAATTATATTAAGTATATTAAAATTGAAAACCGTAATTTTAATTTTTAGTAATATTTCACAATATTATTGTTTTTCCTGTATTTATTATGAAATAAATGCAGCCTTAATGAGCATAAGAGACTTGAAAACATTAAAAATAATGTTTCCAAACTTTTGACTGGTAGTGTAGATTAATCCTAAAAAAGAAAATATGAAAATATATTTTAAAATGTACATTTTTATAATTTTTTTTTTTTTTTTTTTTTTTTTAAATCACTTCCCCCGATTTAAATGCCACACAATTTAAGTGGAACACAATGCAGTTGAGTTTGGTCTTGATAGCCCTTTCTTTTGCTTATGATGATGAATGTTTAAAAAAATGTTTACAGTTTAATGGAAGTTACACCCATAGTTTGTGCAAAGCGCTGTGAGGTGTAGGAAAAAGTTGGACAAACCTATGGAAATTATGAAAGATGGTAGCCTAAAAACATATTTAATATAAATATAAATGGAAAACAAACTGCCATAGCTTCATAACAAAAAGTAATCATGCTGTAATTATATTCATTTGTTTTATTAATGTTTATTTACAGTGCATTTTATTCTGCTTACCTGACTCGCGCAGAATTCTGTCCTGTTTGGTTTCCATCATCCAGACACTCTGGCAACTGGGCTGTGTATGGAGGCCACCATTTTCTCCCACAAACTCCACTCTCAGGTAATTTTTATTGTTTTGCTGAAACAGCGTTGTGTGTTTTATCCACAGATCTGCTCAAAGTCGCACTGGATTTTCTCCTCATTGTAAGGTTGAGAGGTCCATCTATCACTCTTTTCCATGTTTGTAGAGTTAGTTCGTGGAGTAAATATATAGGCTGTAGTGTTGTTACAATACTGGAATTTCTAACTTCAATACGATACCTTGAAAAGTACCGATATTCGATACCATTTTTGATTCCACGGGGGGAAATGTATACACTGTTATAGATTTTGATTTATTTATTTATTTTTTGTCTGTCCATCTATTAAAATTCTAGGCGATCAAAAACCACAGACTGTATAAAACCCAACCGCTAGATGTCAGTGTTATCTTAGAACGTAAACTGACGTGGAACCGGAGAAGTGCGAGGTGCGTCAAAGTGCATACATCTCTAGAGTTAGCATTAACAAACCCAGCTCACAAGACGATAGAATTATTCCACTCCCGCCGCGGTGTGTAGAACTGAAGTTTTGGCTTCAACTATAAAGAAACCACTAAGGAGATCGACAAGAGTCATGTTGTTTGCAAAATAGGCCATGTTAAAATCCAAATACTCGAAACGCATTGAATCTGAGAGCTCACTTATATAATATAAATATATATATATATATATATATATATATATATATATATATATATATATATATATATATATATATATATATATATATATATATATATATATATATATATATATATATATATATATATATATATATATATATATATATATATATATATATATACTCATCAAATAGACTGACTTCCTGTTGTTAAATAGTTTAGAAATTAAAAACTGTTATACTGTGAACCTTTAAAACATATACACACCTAAAGACTCCTGCAGTCTTTACTGTTTTCCCTTTACTTGGATTGCACACAATTGTGATTGTGATATAAATGCAAATGACAGTATTAAGTTTTTGTTTGTTTTTGTTTTTTTGTAAGTTGTAAAGCAGAAGCCAGTTTAACCCAATTTATTATAAAAAAAGTAAAGAAAATCAAAAGAACAAACTGTTATGACTCATAGGTAGTCTGTGTTCACACTGGCACTATTTGGGATTAAAGGGTCATGAAACCTCCTGTTTTAGCCTGGTCATTCACACCTCAAAGCTCAAAAAACTCTGTAAAAATGGGCATGTAAAGCTCTGGATAAGTCGGAGTGTAGAGGGAGGGAAGAGGGAAGAGAACAACCAATGAAGCACAGACATAGAACACACTCATTATACAGAATAATGAATATTAATATATGAGCATGGAGAAAATGACGACAAACTCCCAAGCACAAGGGAGAAATTTGAAAGAATATTTAATAGGGCTAATAATAGGCCACTTTGATTACATTTACGAGCACTGCAGTCTCAAAATCAGTCTTTTGTCTATTAGAATAATCGTGTCGTCGCGTTCAGATAGGCTACACCACTGTATCAGTGTCCAGTTTGCACATATAATTAATTTGAAGAAGACTTGATGAAATATGTGTGCATAACTACACCGTGCTGTTTAATGTTTAGTGCAGGAGAATGTGTGAAATAAAAACTTTAAACACGTATACTTTATTCTGTATGAGCTAGGATTCACGTGGCTAGTGTTATTAAACACAACGCGAAGCTCCGCTCTGAAACCGATCATATGAGCGCTCCACGTCTATATCATAACAATCGTATTTTTCATGTGTTCGTATTCAAACTCCAGTTCTGACCGCATCGCGAGCAAAATACAAACAACTCGTGCTGCTGTGCTGAGGGAAACAGCCTACGGCTCGCGTGTTTGAACGCAGCTAGAGCAGGCAGAGGAGAATGAGCCGCACTTTTGGGACATTTGAATTCTCCGCTGTAATGTGATCTCACGCGAACATATTTTCCATTTGTGCTGGTAGATCACAGCAAAACAATCCACATGCACACAAACCTCTGCTCTGGTCACGTCGCAGGAAAACGTGTTGTAACACAGGGCTTGACATTAACTTTTTTTGCTCACCAGCCACTGTGGCTAGTGGTTTTCCAAAGTTACTAGCCACTCAGCATTTTCACTGACCACAATTTTGCTGTTGGGAAATTACATTTTATATGATTAAAGTTGCCTCTGGCATGCTTAAATTACTTGATTTTGAGTCATTTTACTTGATTTACAAGATTTAAAACCCTTTCATACTTACAAATGTAGATTGACCACCCAAATGAAGACTATACATCGTATATATCAGCTGGAATGTAGTTATTTTTGTTAGGCTATATAAAAAGAACAAAGCAGCAAAATTACAAATAGTAATTTAAAAAAAAAAAAACCTTTTTTCAGATGTTTATTTAGCATGTATAAATTTATTTAACATTTTTATTTAACAGTGCTTCTGTTCTGTATCATTCAGCACGATTCTGCCTATCCCGCCTTCACTAACCACAAGTTAATCGATAAAGAACTGTGACTGAATTGTAATTTTGTGATACAACGAGCTTGGCTATCTTTTATTTGGCTGTAGGCTGAAATTATATTCAACCCGCCAAAGTGGCTAGTGGGAGTGGCTATCTTACCCACCACAGCTGAAATCTACCCGCATTTGGCTGGTATTAATGTCAAGCTCTGGTTGTAGCACTGAGGAAACGAACAAACGATATGTCTCTGAATGACAAGAGACAGAGGCGAGAGAAGTGACACTTCCTCATGCATAATACCGCAATTATAATCTTAAGCATACTACAGCGCAGTGATTGGATTAAATAAGCTTTATGTCATGAATATATGTCGAGAATCGCTCGAAACAGTCTACATCAGCATGTTCGTCCATGCCCATACTTGGGCTGAAAGTACACAATGTCATCAGATTTTGTGACGTTGCTTCGACAGGAAGACAGAAATCGCTCTGAAAAATGCAAAAATAACTATTTTTCACTTATGAATAACATTGAGTACCTTTAGCTTTTTCAATGATGTGCAGCCTATACATATGTTTACATCTCAAAAAAAGTGTTTTGGGGTTTCATGACCCTTTTTAACAACAGCATTTACTTAGATGTGAGTCTCAGTGTCCTGCACACAGGAAATTACAGTAGTGTTTTGAATGCTGTATGATGTAACCAAAGTCAAACCTGTGTTCAATTTGTGACTATTAACTGTAATTATAGTGATGGTGAGTAAAGTAATATCAAAGATGGCAACATCCATACAAACAAAAATCTTATCACAAATGACAAGAGTCCAATCAAGGAGTGACTTCATCTGTCAAGTCTGAACTAGCAGCAGCTTTTATAAGTGGAGTAGATTTGACTCGCATACAGACCACAAAACAGACAGGAACAGAGAAAGGGCTTCAAATAACCAAGCATATAGCTGATCGTGGTTTGCCCTGCCAGATGCTTCGGCAGATGTGTGTGGACTTGAGATGTTTCTCCAGTGTATGATTTGTTGGTTGTGTCCTTATCAAATGTTGGAAATAAATGAAGAGAAAAGGAGCACAGTAATTCTGACTAAAATATATATTTAGGTAAAATGCATATTTTAAATGTAGGTTTAATATTCTACATGCATTTATGAGAGCACTAACTCTAAAGGGGGTATACATGTAATTACCACAGTTGTTACATGTATTTCAATTGCTGTTTATTTACTACATTCAGATGAGTGAATTTGTGTTCCTCCTACCAGTTAACATTTGATCTGCATTTTTGTTTTTTTTGTTTTAAATATATTTTATTTTAAAATGGTGGGCAAACAGTTTTTGTTTTAGAATGTAACATTTTAACCTTTATTTACAAAAATACATTTACTATATTTGTTTTCTTTAACTTATTATTATTATTATTATTATTATTATTATTATTACAGTTTTCACATTGTTTGGAGGATGTAATTGGGCAGAATGTAGGGGCCCACTGAAATTAAGTCCCTTGTACCTGCATCAGTCTAGCTTTTGTAATAATCATTTCCTTATAATTGCATAACATGTTTTATTCAGTTATGAGCTAAATGGGGAAGCCAAAATCTGTCAGCAACTTCTACAGACAGCTTTGGGCTGGTTGATCTGTGCTGATGATTGTATGTGGTAGTCAGAACATTGTTCAGTTTTATTTGTTACTCAGCTTTCACAGCAATGCTGGTAAATGAGCAAAAATATATATAAATACTGTGAGAATCATCAATCTGAAGTCATTGGCACAGCTGCTGTGTGGCATCTAGTACTGAGGTTGTTGACAGTATTGTGTGCATGTTGCTGCCTTGTACATGGTGTTCACTGCCCAATATTGTTTGAGAAATAAGTATTTTAACCCACAGTTAACTTGTACATTTCCTTATAAAATGCTCTAACATTTCTCCTATTTCTTTTCTCCACCAAACAGCTTTGGAGATGGTTCAGCCTAGATGCTCAGATCTACCACTGGTCAAGCTTCATTCCCACATCTGGCACCAACGATTCATTAAGTGCAGTCCATAACCAGTGTCTGCACCTTGTCCATTGCAAATGTTATGGATTGTTCTATTAGAGCTCATTATAATCTTTGAGACTGGTGTTATGTAAAGGCTGTTGTGTGTTGTGAGTAAAGTTCACCCCCCTGTGAAACAGTTTCCCTTAGTTGTGAGAATATTTTACCTTCATGCTCTCAGCAGTTCCTACATTTTAAAGTGTCTTTTTATTATTATTTTTTATTATTATTGAAATATTGTTTTAATGTTCAATCAACTTTGGGACATAATCAACTCTGGGAAGTTAGTATCATTAATTCTGTAAGGTGCTTTGAATCAAATGAATATTTGTATAGCGTGTTTCCTTCAAAGGCTGCTTTCTCATTCCTCAAACATCAAAAAGGGTCACCTTTGGTTTGCTCATTGGAGTTTATAAGCATCATTATTTGGAACAAAATATGAAAATGGCTCGGTGTTACACTATTTCAGTGCATGGCAGAGAGTCGAAGAACCACCTGACACAAAGCCATGGATCACCCCCTTATACAGAGCATGGTAGGCTATGGGGTCAAATTCATGCTTTCTGCATTACGAAATTACGTGAACAACACCTAATAAGCAGGTAGAATTACCGTTTGCTTGAAACAAGCTTACCTTAACTTGGCTGGCAAATTTTTTATTTTTTTTTATTTTATTTTTTTTTGTCTGAGGGATCAAACAAAGGGATAGATGAACAAACTGGCTGTTTTACATTATGGGTTCCAGAAAGTGTTCATATGAGCTTGTATTTTTATTAGTATTATAATTTATATATTCTGATTTGTAATCAGAAGTCACCCTTTGCAAATCATTTAAAGCATTTTAAAAATTAAATCCATGAATGCAGTGCTTATCATGAGTGCCTTTTTGATTATTCTGAGCCAAAAGCTATTTAAGTGTAAGTGCAAAATGTAAAACAGTGAAAATGTGTCAGTGAAACTGCATTTATCAATGCTGAATCTTCAAAATAGGCATAACTACATTTGTGGTTGTTGTTTTTACACGTTATGTAGGCTACTCGTTGGGGGAAATGCAACACAACATGAATTCGATGCTTGTCAAATTGTATGCATAGATAATTAGTTTATATTTCCGTGTCTACACTGGACGCGTGCGGCGCGACGCGACTAGACCCGCTTTGTCACGTCCATGCAGACAACTTAATCAAGCGAGCTGCTGATCCGGCGCTGCATGGCTGCACGTAATTTCAGATATTGAAGATTCATCGTATAGACGTCGTATAGAGGTAAGGATGACGGCTCATTAACCACTAAAAACGGAAGATGGAAGACGGATTTCAAATATTGAAGATTCGTCGTATAGACGTCGTATAGAGGTAAGGATGACGGCTCATTAACCACTAAAAACGGTCGATGGAATGCGATGTTTACCAGACGTTACGATCTTTCACAGACGTCTCCGCGACGTACGTGTGCTATCTGGGGAGGGGCGGGGCTTAACAGTCTTATTTGCGCGACCCATACATGTCATTTTCTTTTGTTAAATATAAGTTGTTTTTACATGGATTTTGATCGGATCGATGTCTACAGTATTTAACAACAATACTTTTAAATAAATTTTACTGTTCATATAGGCCTAATATGCATAAGATATCATGATGTACAAAGAGCACAATTTTAAAACAGCCGTTTTTATTTTAAATTATTTCCTC
This sequence comes from Megalobrama amblycephala, assembly GCF_018812025.1. NCBI lineage: Eukaryota > Metazoa > Chordata > Actinopteri > Cypriniformes > Xenocyprididae > Megalobrama > Megalobrama amblycephala. The sequence continues at coordinate 3,207,806 of NC_063044.1, read as the reverse complement.
CACGTTCCAAATAATAGTTAATGACACAGAGTTTGAGAAGATTTATTTATTTACGTTTTTTTTGTATTAATTCAAACATATAGCCTATTAATAAATGTGCAACATTTGACTGTATATTTGATTGTATTATTTCCTTCATGTTCAAATTGTTACAAATAATACTTAGATTATGTAACGTAGGCAATTTAATGTCAAATAAAATTAACCATTAAAAAAAAAAAAAAAAAGCCTTGAACAAGTGAAACGTGTGTTTCTTTGTATGAAAACAAATAGGATATTTAAAAAACATTTCTAAAATAATGGGGTTAAAACATATTTAAACTGCTCATAATAAAATAAAAACAAGCAAAAAACAAATAATCATCTTTATTTAATATTAATATTATTAAAATTAATATTATTTAATATTAACACAATAAATATCTTTGACAAATGCAAAAAAATCTTTAATGATAAAATGTAAATGATTCAATAGCCTATAGCAGATAAACACTTTATATATATACACTTTATATAGCTTATATATATATATTCGTTCACCACATCATGACAGAAATATCATACCGTATGATATTTATCACCGTATACACCTTCTGTTGTTAAATCGTTTAAATGTATGTTTCACTTGTTCAAGGATATGCAATGATTAAATACATGTAGGCCTATATTTTGACATTAAATGCCCATACCTCCGTGTCTTTATTTGTCACAAGTTCACAACATGATACAGAAATATCACATTATAGTCAAGGGAGACATTTTACTATATGGTTAAACGTTAATATATTTTTCAAAATGATATGGTTAAAAGTATTTGTTCACAGTTTATACAAATTAGTTCATGACTTAACAAAAATAGTTTGTATTATCCATTAACATGGTAATTAAAACTCGTCTTTGTACATCATGATATCTTATGCATATTAGGCCTATGAACAGAAAAATACTTTATTTAAAAGTATTGTTTATAACCCTGTAAAACCCAAATATAGGGAAAAAAAATGAGCAATTTTTTTTGACCTCTCAGATATTGTTTTAGGAGGCCTCTGATGTAGAAATTAAAGATTTTTTAATTTTTTTTTACATTTTGGTAAGTTTTTAGGGAAATGTTGTAATATTGCAACATTGGGCCTAGTTAGGAGCAGAATTTCTGTATTTTTACTCACTTTGTATGAACAGATATACAGAGCATTTAAGCATTAATTTGCAGGGCTGATTGCTTACTTTGCCCCATAACAGTATATATCATGAGTAATAATCACACAACAATCATATTTTTTTATGAATAGGCATTTATTAATAAAAATATTGGAAAAAATTGTATTTATAAAACTTCTATCACTTTCAATGTGGTTTGAATGAAGTCTGTTTTTTGCAGCGATAGTCCCTAAGACAGTTCTTTTCATTTGAGAAGCACAGGCGCACATGCACTTGATACAGTGTATTTGTGTATCCATTATTGCAGTGTCTGCAGCATCCTCTCTTCGTCTTTAATGGGAAATGTGCAATCATGTCTTTGCATACTTCCAGTGGGGAGTGGTCCGATGACATCTTGGCATTCTGAAATGGAAAAAGTAAAAATATAAATAAGTGAATAATACATATGGGTCTTATATTGTAGATAAACTGAAAGAATAGACAGGGTGGTAGACCATGTGTCGAGTGTAGAGATCTATATCCATCAAAGTATTATAATTTCAAAAATAAAATTCAAATGCTAATCAAAATTCCTCTACTACATTCAAACAATACTGTCTGGCTCACCTATGCTCTTTACTTATACTAAAGGAACACATGCATCCCCCCAGAGCACTTACAGGTTCATGTTCAAGACCATTCACACCTGTCCCTGAAGAATGCAACAGGCATCCCCCCCAAAAAATCCAAAACATTAAGAGCCTGATGCTATAAACTGCTACTTGGGCAACACTAATAAAAAAAAATCTCAGGATCATTTAGAAGTTAAAAAACAAATAAACTACAAAGATACAGGGAGTTTCAGATACTGCTCTAGATGATGGAGTTTCAAATTCCACATAAAATATATTCCTGTGTTTAATTATGGTCTAAACTAAACTAAGTACTAATTTAACAGAAAAGCACATTTAGAACTTAGTTCAAATGAATCATATAACAGTTTGAATTTCAATTTGTGACCATGTGAGAAGTGCAGTGTCCTTATATAATGTGTAAGGAGCACAGGCTATTTTGACTACCATTCTAGCCCAACGTTGTAGAATTACAACATGCACTTAATCTCTAGATCAAATTAGAGTAATGTATTCCAAAATAACATGTATGCGTTTTAGACACTGTAATAAACACACACACAAAAAAGTAAGGAATTTTACTTAGCCTACTTGAATCTTGACGACATCCAGTCATGCAAAAAAAGGAGATGAGCGATATAAAATACATATAAAAACAACTTATATTTAACAAAAGAAAATGACATGTATGGGTCGCGCAAATATGACTGTTTAAGCCCCGCCCCTCACTTCCGTTCTGTGGCTGCGGTTCTGAAACTGCGGTTCTGAAACTGTGGTGCTGCGGGTCTGCAGCTGGATATGTCTCCGTTTGTCGCCACTTGCTGGTTTAACGTGAACGTTATGTGTGAGTCTATTCATTCCTATAAATCTAACATACTTTTTATTTTCAGCAGCTGGAGGAGAGACAGCCTGTGCAGCAACAACAAGACAACAATGATTATAAGCAGGGGTGGGTATTAAATTATTTTCTGACTTGTTCAGTACCAGTAGATATTTATAAGTCCTGGACTAATGGTGCTGCTATTGGTATGTATGTAACATTCAGTCATTAATTGCCCTTTATATACAACCATATATCATTCAGATAATCTCCAGGTGGACTGCACGGGTCCAGGATCAAGAGATCATTCATCATGCAGACCATGTTCCAGGAGAAGCAGCGTATACTGGGTGAACAACTATGCCTCATTTTTCCAATATCACTTAGGTAAGACTAAATGGATTTAAAGTGATTTCAATCATGGTCATTTGTTTCAGGTCTGCTTGATCATTTTGTTGTCCTGGATGTGAGAACATGGTCAAAAGGTGTGTCAATCAGCATCCAGCCATGAAAGCAGCCTTCTCGTTAAAGGGTTAGTTCTCCCAAAAATGAAAATTCTGTCGTTTATTACTTACCCTCATGTTGTTCCACACCCGTAAGACCTTCGTTAATCTTCAGAACACAAATTAAGATATTTTAGTTGAAATCCGATGGCTCGGTGAGGCCTCCATAGGGAGCAATGGACATTTCCTTTCTCAAGATCCATTAATGTACTAAAAACATATTTAAATCGGTTCATGTAACGACTTATTTAGTGATGGCCGATTTCAAAACAATGCTTCAGGAAGCATCGGAGCACAGATGAATCAGTGTGTCGAATCTGCTGTACGGAGCGCCAAAGTCACGTGATGTCAGCTGTCGACACACTGATTCATTTATGCTCCGATGCTTCATGAAGCAGTGTTTTGAAATTGGCCATCACTAAATAAGTTGTTATTTTGGGGGGTTTTTTGGCGCTCCAAAAATATTCTTGTCACTTTATAATATTAATATTGAACCACTGTACTCACATGAACTGATTTAAATATGTTTTTAGTACCTTTATGGATCTTGAGAGAGGAAGTGTCCATTGCTCCCTATGGAGGCCTCACTGAGCCATCGGATTTCAACTAAAATATCTTAATTTGTGTTCTGAAGATTAACAAAGGTCTTACGGGTGTGAAACAGCATGAGGGTAAGTAATAAATGACAGAATTTTCATTTTTGGGTGAACTAACCCTTTAAAAGGCTCAGGAGGACAAACAGGTAATTCACAGGGTTGAATTTCACAATTCAATTACTCACAGAGACAAGGAGATGTTAATAATTCTGAATTTGAGGGGTCAGCAATTTTACTATTTGATACATTTACACTTTTTATTTAATTCAGAATGAAATCATTGTGATTGATGAATCTGAATATAGGTGATGTGTACATTTATTTAGAAATCGGATTTGATATTTTAAAATGCACTGTCTGTCCAAAATTACAGACTTTCCCGCTGTTGGTGCATATTAACCATCATCCTGTCATTGTTTCTTTTCTGTTTCAAAAAGCAGACTTTATATTTATCATTCCAGGTCCTGATTAGGAGACGCAGAGAACATGAAGCTATGTGCCATGCTGCTTATATTTATCAAGCAGTAAAAATGCTCAAAACTAAACAGAAGCATTTTGAAATTTTATGACAACCGTCATTTATTACACTGCATTCATTCAACAACAATGGTTACACATGCTTTACACTTTCAAATTTCAGTTTTTAATCTGATCAAGTGTTTACATGTCCTATCGAACAGATTAGAAAAGGGTTAAACCACCCCTTACAATCAGAATGAAATTTTAAAATCTGATTTGGCAAATTTATTCTGAATGACATGGTTGCATGTAACTTAAAGGGATAGTTCACCCAAAAATGAAAATTCTGTCATCATTTACTCACCCTCAGCTTGTTCCAAAGCTGTATACATTTCTTCTGTTAAAATCCACCATTGACTTCCATAGTTTTTTTTTTTTTTTTTTTTTCTACTATGGAAGTCAATGTTGGCCAAAGCAGCCTGGTAACAAACTTTCTTTAAAATATTTTATATAGCTTTGGAACAAGCTGAGGGTGAGTAAATGATGATAGAATTTTCATTTTTTTTTGGTGAACTATCCCTTTAATTCGACTGTGCAACTAGTCCGATTACAAATTAATTATTAGGGTCCATGTAAATGCAGCTATTGTATAGTCCCAAATGATACACAATCACATCATATTATAAAGGCTGCTTGGCAACCCTATAACTTTTTTAAGTCTGAAGCTATAGCAGCAACATTAGCTGTGTTTACATAGGCTCTAATAATCAGACTTTAATCAGACTAGTAGCACAGATGGAATAAAAAGTCACATGTAACCACATTAGTTGAAATGAATTGGCCGGGTCCAATTGACATTTCATTCGGATTGAAAGTGCATGATTAAAGCTTTTTTAAAATCTGTTCGATTAAAACTGTTCGAATCAATTCGACTATCAAATACAATCCAAAATCTCCTTCCTCTCATCATCTCATCCGCAAGCTTCTTGTTTTGGGCATTGAAAGGGGCATTTTTACTGCTTGATAAATATAAACAGCATGGCACAAAGCTTAATGTGCTCATCGTCTCCTAATTAGGACCCATAATAGATAAATGTTAAGTCTGTTTTTAAAACAAAGAAAAGCTGTGTAGTGCAGTCATGCAATGTACCAACCGCTTTGACATGATTATCGGGTTAACTAACTTGTATGCAAGGGCTCACAAACTACTGAGTGTTCGAACTTACAAAGTGTACGCCTGCCTAAAGGGTTAGTTCACACAAAAATGAAAACAAAAATTTACTACCCTTATGTCATTCCGAACATGCAAGAATGTGTTGTTCATCTTCGAAACATAAGTGAAGATATTTTAATGAAATCTGAGAGTTATCTCCCTCAATTTACAGACCATGCAACTAACACTTTGATACTTCAAAAAGCTCATAAAGAGATTGTAAAAGTGATCCATATGAATGGAGCAGTTTAGTCCAAATTTGAACATGAACTTCAAAGAGACTTGTTCGCTTAATGCAATATACAGTTTGAGTTTAGACTTTTATTCACATAGAAACATTAATTAGCGAACATAAATGGAAGCTCAACTGTACTTGTTTGTATATGCACTTGTGTATTAAATTTGTTCATCATATAAAGTGATCGAGTTTATTCAGAAAATTTGGACTAAACCTCTCAATATTCATTAGATTAGATTTACGATCTGTATGAACTTTTGTTTTAAACATCAAAGTGGCAGTTGTGTAGACTGTCAATGGAGGGACAGAAAGCTTTCAGATTTCATTAAATTATCTTTATTTGTGTTTTGAAGATGAACGAAAGTCTTAACAGGTTTGGAACGACATGAATTCATGTCATGATAAAAACAAATAATGTTGTAACTCACAATATATACATGATATTTTAATGATTTCAAAATACTATCAAAAATTAAAAAAAAACCTTCATAATCGCAATTCATTTAGGCTACATGAAATATGCCCTTACTGTATTTTTTCTTAAAATATTTGTTTCTTGCTTTCGTGTACAGAAAGATGTATTTTTGAGGAGGCTGCAACAATGACTAAAGGCAGGGACACACTTAACGACTGTAAGGCCGATTATAAATAAACTAATAAACTGATCTTGCCCAAACACGTCGAGTCAGAGCCAGTTGCGTTCAGTCTGTTTATAATCTGTAAGTATTTAAATCCACTTCAGTCGAAGGAAACAGTTTTTAAGTGTGTGGATTTCAGTCTTAGAATGTTTCTTCTAGTCGTTCAGTGTGTCCCCAGCTTGAAGTAATCATTAAAATGTAAGTTCTTTGAGAATTTGTGCACTGTTTATTATCTAAATGTAATAATGTACACTGCCAATCAAAGATATTGAGATTTGGAAGATGTTGCAAAATTTAATTTATTCCTTTGATGGAAAATTTCCGGCATCATTTTTCTAGTCTTCAGTGCCACTTGATCTTTGATTATTCTAATATGCTGAATTGATGCTCGGACATTTCTTTTGAAATGTGCTGCTTCATATTTTTGTGTTCTTGAGCATCAAATCATCATATTAGAATGATTTCTGAAGGATCATGTGACACTGAAGACTGGAGTAATGATGCTGAAAATTCAACTTTGATCACAGGAATAACTTACTTTTAAAAATAGATTAAAATAGAAAACAGTTAATAGTAAAACTGTTTTAGAATATTATTATTTTACTGTATTTTTTCCATCAAATGCTGCCTTGGTAAGTAGAAGAGACTGCTTTCAAAAGTGAAAATGCAACTTCTAACAATGTAATTCAACCTTTCAGCTGCCAGAGGAGGATGATGATGGCAGTGGTGACTGAGGTGACAGTGCAGCTCAGGATGAAGAAGAGGAGGAACATGTAAGTTAAACATGCTTTCCTCATACGTTTCTAACAAACAATAAACCTGACTACAATAACTACTATAATATATATATTTTTTTTACTTCCAGTTAGTAAAAATCCAAAGTGAATATATAGAGACCATCCTCCTATCCTTGCCTCAGAAGAACCTGAGAAAGACCCTCTTCCTCTTCTCTCACAGCTCTCCATCATCTACCTCTACAACACTGTTGGCAAGAGTGTTATACACAGCTGAGGACACGGTAATGAGAGATCTCAAATTCTTCCTGAGAAAGTCCGCATGTTCATTTTCTTGAACAAAAACTGTACATGTATTTTTGGGTGGGCCAAACTATTATTTGAAGAAATGCTAAAAATCTCTATATTGTTCTTTATACATATCTTACTCTTTATGAATGTCATCTTCTGGATTTTTTTTTAGCTTTTGAGAAGCTCAAGGACTGTATATCTTTGGTAATTGTGATATTGTCTGGCATGTAAAGCAGTATTAAAGCACATTACCTCAGTATATTTGTAGCAGCTGCCTCATACAGGACACTTAGGAAATGGTTTAATATATATTTTTTGCAAATAAAGTAATAAAATATCTGCTGAATCTTTTTCATATCTTTGTCATTTTTGTGCCAAATAATGGATAGTAGTAATCATAAGAGTATCTATAAATATAATTGATAAAATCATTATTTAACTATACCCATCTAATGATAAAACACTTTGTCAATTAAAAGAATAAAACATATGAATCACTGGTTACATTTATTTATTGATTGTATTTGATCTATGAATGTGTTCAATTTATGAATTCATGTGTTAACACTTTACATGGTTAAACATGGTTACATGGTAATATTCAAATGTACTGGCTTAGTAATTGTGCAAAGTAACAATGCTGATGATTTCATGGATGCAGTGTGTTTCTAGCCATTTTCTATCAGAATTTAATAAGGGTTTCTATTGGTTTCCACTACATATTTTGATCTGCAAATGTATTAACCAAAGCAATACAATTCCCTATAACAATTAGAATTTATAAGGTTTTATAGCAGAGAATGAAGTGTTTATCAGTTCTGCATTGATTTCAAGGTCATGGACGGAGCACATTTCCATTCCCCGGAGTAAAGGTGAGAAGCAGATTTTAAGATAAAGGTCGAGGTGGTATTTTGGTCTGTAGGACGTACCTGTCACGTTCCAGCAACGTACCACTAAAACGTCGCCACAACGAATATGGGAATCACAAAGTTACGTCGCTGGAACGTTATTCGGGACGTCGTTGCAACTAATATGAGCCGATCCAGTTACGTTTTCACAACGTGCCAGTTTGGTCGTTGAGACGTACTCCTCACGTTACAGAGACTTACCGCTATAACGTCGCCACGACGAATATGGGAATCACAAAGTTACGTCGCTGGAACGTTATTCGGGACGTCATTGCAACTAATATGAGCCGATCCAGTTACGTTTTTACAACGTGCCAGTTTGGTCGTTGAGACGTACTCCTCACGTTACAGAGACGTACCACTATAACGTCGCCACGACGAATATGGGAATCACAAAGTTACGTCCCTAGAACGTTATTTGGTACGTCGCTACAACGAATATGGTCCGGTCCAGTTACGTCGTCACAACGTAACTGTGTTAGCTGGGTTTGAGTCTGTTATGTTTTTGTCCGCTATAGGTTTAGGACAGCATTATCATTAAACCCAACCAAAACAACATGGAATTATGGAGGATAAATTTGGCAGATGATTATAATGGTTGAGTTATAATACAGTATAATTAATATGAAATATGCATATGAAAACGTATTATTTAAAATAACCGTGGGGGGATGACAGTGGATATTCCTTCGATCAAAGCCAAAACTTTGTAAGTTTGTAAGGAGCCAATAAAATACTACACCACATGTATGATCATCTTGGCTATATATTACGGTGGCGTATTGCCTGGCGTAATATTTTTCCACTCAATTATGTCGTAAAACGAGATGTTATGTCGTTAAAACAACATATTTTGTACGTGACGTGTACGAAAAATACCTGTATACCTTTATCTGATCTATAGAGCTCATATAGCCTATATCAGTTCAATTTACATTTATTTGTTTAGCGCTTTTCACAATACTTAGGCCTATAGTTTTAAAGCCGCTTTATAGGAAATGCTTTAACATTACAATTTGGAGTAATCTGTTATCAAAGGTGACTGTACAAGTTATGGCCTAATTTCAGACATATATAACCTACATAGGCTATATGTAGTTAGCTAACATTAATTTAAACCAATGTATTGAGGTAGAAACAATGAGCGATGTCCAGAAAAATGTGTAGGCCTAGCCTAACGTTGTAGCCTACTAAGAAAGCATAGGTACTACACAGGAAAAAGTATTCGTGTAGAATTTGATCTTTTAATAGCCTATCACTTAGTAGGCTACATTAAGCGACCTTGAGCTTTTTCTTTATAACGGTTTTCTATAAGAGAAAAACACTTAATGTAGGCTAATTAAAGGAACTGCGTTCATATTCTGGGCTCATCTGCTTTGCTGTACATAGTATGGTTTAGTATGGTGTTTACTGAGTTTGGTCTTTTATGTCACACATTATACAAGCATTAAGCTTTAAACATGTATTTTAGGCTATTTCCACAACAAATCCATAATGGTATTCAATACAAAACAAGACTGAAAATTTTTATAAAAAGTATAAAATAATCCTAAACAAATTATGGCATTCATTACAAACAATATTTATTTAAAAGCCTAAAAAATTATTTAAATTGAAACTGTTGGGCTCTCATTCGGCACAAATCCAATTGTTTATTAGCACTTGGACATTAAAATATATTTATGCCTGTTATGTTGTTAAACAATGCTTTCATGTCCCAAAACAGCACTCACATGCGCAAAAACATGTTTGGAGCAGGGTTATTTCAATATTAGGGGGGCTCAGCCCCAAATGAGGGATTTAAAAAAAAATATAGGCTATAGGCCGATATTGTCACGGTTCATGAATCCGCTGTCTCATTCTGGTGTCTGTGTGATGGTGTGGGTGTGTCACCTGATTGTTTTGTGTGGGCGTCGCCGCTGATTGTTGATCAGCGGCAGCTGGGAGCAATTACCATCTGCCTATTTAACGCCTTGTCTTTCGTCTCTTGTTTGTCAGATCGTTGTACGGTGTCCGCGTGTTGTTTCCTGTGTTGCTTGTTGTGTGTTTCCCTGGACTGGACCTTGATTCATTGCTTCCTGGTTTTCGTGTTCTCGTTGGATCTCTCTCTGGACTTCACGCACGGATTACTTCACGGACACTGCTCTTCGGTCATCACTCATCACGGATCTTCACCGCCCATCGACGTCCCTGTGTTACCACTCTCCTGCTGACTGTTATATGTTCTTTGTGTATGTTGAATCTGACTACCTTCGGTGTGAAGCTCTATTAAAGAGATTTAACTTGCATCTGCATCCTTCCTTCATTCCGTGACAGAACGATCTGACCAACATGGATGCAGTGAGTTCAGCAGCTTTAACGGAGTTCATCAACCACAGCATCTCCCGCATGGACCAGCAGCAGGAGAGCATCACTTCCACCGGACGCGCTGTCCAAGCGCTGGTAACACAGGTGTCCGAGCTCTCCCGGGAGCTTCAACAACTTCGCGCTCCCACTGCGCCACCCACACCGCCTGTTCCCCCCGCGTCGCTGGAGCGACGCGATCTACCGGAGCCCCGCCTGCCTGTGCCCCAGAGTTATGCCGGTGAGCCAGAGTTTTGCAGAGCTTTTCTGAATAAGTGTTCCCTGCATTTTTCTCTGCAGCCTCGTACATTCGAGCGTGAGGAATCCAAGGTGGCGTTCGTCCTTACATTGTTGACTGGGAAGGCGGCTTTATGGGGAACGGCGGTGTGGGAGAATAAAGACCCATGCTGTTCCTCGTTCCAGGCACTCTCCGCCGAGATGAAGAGGGTGTTCGACCGTGCGGTTGCAGGAAAGGAGGCCGCTCGCCAGCTTACCGAACTCAAGCAGGGCAGCCGCACGGTCGCGGATTATGCCATCCAGTTCCGCACCCTCGCGGCGGAGTGCCGTTGGAACGAGGAGGCGCAGTGGGATGTGTTCCTGCATGGGCTGGCCAGCCGTATTCACCGCGAAATTTACACCCTGGACCTTCCTCAGACTTTCAACGGGCTGGTTGATCTCGCTTTACGGGTGGATTCCCGCCTCCAGAAACTGGAGTTTTTGGAGGTCCCCAGCACCAGACTACAGGGAGCGGAGGGCCGGACGGCCAGCGCTGCTAATACGGTCGGTCCCGCCACAGATCCTGAGCCCATGCAGGTTGGGAGAGCTCGGCTTTCCCGGGAGGAGAGAGAAAGGCGGAGATCCCTGGGCTTATGCCTTTACTGTGGAGCATTGGGACATCTTCTCAGGTCTTGTCCAGTAAAAGACCAAGCCCGATAGTAAACTCGAGGCTACTATCGGGCGGGATCTCCGCTGAGAAGTCCTCACCATCACCTCTTCTCTCGGTAAGACTGAGATGGGCGTCTCACAACATCACCTGCAATGCACTCGTTGACTCCGGGGCTGAGGGGAACTTTATGGACACCAGCTACGCACTACAGCACGGACTACCCATCTCTTCACTCACTCACCTGGTTACAGTCAACGCACTCAACGGTCAACGTCTTCCTAACATCTCTCAGACCACGGATTACGTCACCCTCATCACCTCCGGTAACCACAACGAGAGGATTCAGTTCATGCTTTTGGACTCACCGCAAGCACCCGTAGTTCTCGGACACCCCTGGCTCATCAAGCACAATCCTCGGATCGACTGGCAACTCAACACCATCACCGAGTGGAGCACTTTGTGTCACAGGTCTTGTCTTAAGTCTGCTTGTCCCACTGTGTCTGTCTCTGTGTTACAGGAAAAGGCTGCGGATTTGTCTAACGTGCCCGCGGAGTATCTGGACCTGAAGGAAGTGTTCAGTAAGTCCCGTGCTGCTTCTCTCCCTCCGCATCGTCCCTATGACTGTGCCATAGACTTAGTTCCGGGTAAGTCTCCGCCTAAGGGCAAATTATACTCTCTGTCTGTTCCCGAGAGGGAGGCCATGGAGAAATACATTTCTGATTCTCTGGCAGCCAAGTTCATCCGCCCTTCCTCTTCTCCAGCGGGGGCAGGGTTCTTTTTTGTGGGGAAGAAGGACGGATCTCTGCGACCTTGTATTGATTACCGAGGGTTGAACAACATCACGGTAAAGAATACTTACCCTTTGCCGTTGATGTCTTCAGCCTTTGAGAGGTTGCAGGGAGCGTCCGTTTTCACTAAATTGGACTTGAGGAACGCTTATCATTTGGTCCGCATTAGGAAGGGGGATGAATGGAAGACCGCTTTTAACACCCCTAGAGGGCACTTTGAATACTTGGTTATGCCCTTCGGGCTTTCCAACTCGCCCGCGGTCTTCCAGGCACTCGTCAATGACGTGTTGAGAGACATGGTTGATCAGTTCATTTATGTCTACCTGGATGACATATTGATATTTTCGTCGTCTCTCCAGGAACATGTTCAACACGTCAGACGAGTGCTCCAGCGTCTGCTAGAGAATGGGCTTTTTGTCAAGGCGGAGAAATGCGAATTTCATGCACAGTCTGTTTCCTTTCTAGGGTACATCGTCTCGTCCAAGGGAATTCGCATGGATCCTGACAAGGTTAAGGCTGTGGTGGATTGGCCAAGTCCAGATTCCCGTAAGGCCCTACAGCGGTTTCTGGGGTTTGCCAATTTTTACCGGCGTTTTATTCGCAATTTCAGCCAGCTAGCCGCGCCTCTGACCGCCTTGACCTCACCACGAACGACCTTCAGGTGGTCAGATGCAGCTCAGGTTGCATTTGCCAAACTGAAGAGCCGCTTCGTTTCGGCTCCCATTCTTATCGCCCCTGATCCTTCGCGTCAGTTCGTGGTGGAGGTCGATGCGTCAGAGGTGGGGGTAGGAGCAGTTCTTTCCCAGCGGGCGCCCTCGGACGATAAGATGCATCCCTGCGCGTATTTTTCTCATCGTTTGTCTCCCGCTGAACGCAATTATGACATTGGTAACAGAGAGTTGTTGGCAGTCAAATTAGCGTTGGAAGAGTGGCGTCATTGGTTGGAGGGGTCGGGGGTACCCTTCATCGTTTGGACTGATCACAAGAACCTAGAATATATTCGATCGGCTAAAAGACTCAACTCCAGGCAGGCTCGGTGGGCACTTTTTTTCGGACGTTTTGACTTTGCTCTATCGTACCGCCCGGGCTCCAAAAACATCAAGCCCGATTCTTTATCTCGTATTTTTGATCCATCCGAGCGCCCGTCTACTCCCGAGTGTATTCTTCCTGAGACATTAGTAGTCTCCACTCTTACATGGGAGATCGAATCGAAGGTCCTGGCGGCCTTAGAAGGGGTAATGCCTCCGCCCGGGTGCCCACCGAACCGTTTGTTTGTGCCGGAGGAGTTAAGGTCCTGCGTCATCAAGTGGGGGCATTGTTCCAACGTGGCTTGTCATCCAGGGGTTAATCGAACCAGATTTTTGGTTAAGCAACGATTCTGGTGGCCTGCTATGGCTCGGGACATCCGCAGTTTTGTTTTGGCTTGCTCGGTTTGTGCCACTGGTAAGACGTCCAACCGCCCTCCAGATGGGTTACTCCAACCGCTGTCTGTCCCTTTGAGACCCTGGTCCCACATCGCTCTAGATTTTGTCACCGCCCTCCCACCCTCCCAGGGGTACACGGTCGTTTTGACCGTAGTGGACCGGTTCTCGAAGGCGACTCATTTCATTCCCTTGACCAAATTGCCCTCTGCCAAGGAGACAGCGGTTACTGTCGTAGACCACATCTTTCGGTTACATGGCCTCCCGGTAGATGTGGTGTCCGACAGGGGTCCCCAGTTTGTGTCCAAATTTTGGCAGGAGTTTTGTAGACTGCTGGGCGCGACGGCTAGTCTTTCCTCTGGGTTCCATCCCCAGACCAATGGACAGACCGAGAGAGCCAACCAAGATTTAGAGCGTATGTTGCGATGTTTGGCGTCCAAGAATCCTTCCTCCTGGAGCCAACAACTCTCTATGATTGAGTACGCACACAATTCGTTACCAGTGTCTTCTACGGGCCTCTCTCCGTTCGAATGCAGTTTAGGTTACCAGCCACCTGTGTTTCCCAGTCTGGAATCCGAAGTCGCGGTCCCCTCTGCTCACGCCTTTGTCCAGAGGTGCCACCGCACTTGGAACAGAGCCCGCGAGACTCTGTTGCAAGTGAGGGCGCGCACCAAGGCTAAGACTGATCGCCACCGGTCAAAGCCTCCCGTATACGTCGTGGGTCAAAAAGTGTGGCTTTCTACCAAGAACATTCCGCTCCGTTCCGTTGCCAATAAGTTAGCTCCCAAATTCATTGGCCCGTTTCCTGTCACTAAAATTATTAGCCCAGTGGCAGTCCGACTCAAATTGCCTCCGGCGTACAGGAGGATTCATCCCGCCTTCCATGTTTCCAAAATTAAGCCTGTTTTTCACTCACATCTTAATCCGCCTACTCCGGTTCCCCCACCGCCGCGGCTCGTAGACGGGGAACCAACCTATTCGGTTAATCGCATTCTGGACTCGAGGCGGAGGGGACGCGGATTCCAGTACTTGGTGGACTGGGAAGGTTACGGTCCGGAGGAGAGAAGTTGGGTTCCTGCTAGAGACATTCTGGATCACTCCCTTATCGATGATTACAATCGGCAGGTAAGGAGTTCTAGGAACGCCGTGAGGCGTTCCTAGGAGAGGGGGTACTGTCACGGTTCATGAATCCGCTGTCTCATTCTGGTGTCTGTGTGATGGTGTGGGTGTGTCACCTGATTGTTTTGTGTGGGCGTCGCCGCTGATTGTTGATCAGCGGCAGCTGGGAGCAATTACCATCTGCCTATTTAACGCCTTGTCTTTCGTCTCTTGTTTGTCAGATCGTTGTACGGTGTCCGCGTGTTGTTTCCTGTGTTGCTTGTTGTGTGTTTCCCTGGACTGGACCTTGATTCATTGCTTCCTGGTTTTCGTGTTCTCGTTGGATCTCTCTCTGGACTTCACGCACGGATTACTTCACGGACACTGCTCTTCGGTCATCACTCATCACGGATCTTCACCGCCCATCGACGTCCCTGTGTTACCACTCTCCTGCTGACTGTTATATGTTCTTTGTGTATGTTGAATCTGACTACCTTCGGTGTGAAGCTCTATTAAAGAGATTTAACTTGCATCTGCATCCTTCCTTCATTCCGTGACAGATATAGGCCTATTTAATAAATGTTATGCATGAACAATACATAGGCCTATATCAAGTCAATCCCTAATGAATTTTTTTCTAATCATTCTAAATAACCTGCTAATATTCATGAATATTCAATAAGAATATCGACAAACTTTAGGCTATTTTTTTGGCTGTATTTGTCTAGATTGGCAATATGTGGCTAACATTTTCTTTTTAATATTTTTTCCAATACATGTAATCTTTTGAACACTTATTTTTTTAAACTCTACCTTTGTGCAGTAAAATTAAATTGAATGTATAACAAAATTTAGTAGTTTAGGCTTTAAAATATTGTTTGTAGGTAATGAATGCCAATATAATTTATGTTTATTTAATACTTATATTTTGTATAGAACAATGTAAAGGATTTGTTGTGGAAATAGCCTAAAATACATGTTTAGCATATTTTTTGTAAAAATTTCGTTTTTACCGGCTAGCCCGGCTTCAGGTTGGCATAGGGGTATTTAATCCCACCACTACGCTTTTTTAGTTCCCCTTGCGCTACAAATCTTTTAAATTTAATGGTATTCAGAAAAACAGAACAGTTTCCATATGCACTATTTGGATGCTATAGCCTATATCCTATTTATTGTTTAAACGCTCTGGGCTGGGTTTCCCGAAACCTTCTTGCCTCTCTACGTCGTTCTTAAATTATACCTTAAGCTGTACCTTAACGTTAATTTGTGTGTCCCGAAACGTTCTTAGTTAAGTATACCTTCTGTAAGTCATACTTTCGTAAGGTTTGACTGAAACACTCTTAGCTATACCTTATCACTGTTGACAGTCTATACGAATATAATTCTGAAGTTGTAATACACCCAGTGTTAGATTAGGATTATGGCAAAGAATAAAATGCAAAAACTTCACTGCTAAATTCAAATGTGCTTTGGCACTGAACCAGAGACAGACATGTGCTCCGCGCTTGTCATGTAACGTTATCACAACTATTCGGTGTTTTTAACCTCAACGTGCTTTATTTTAGTTTTCAGACATTTAAATACACATTTGAATTAAGTAGGCTATAAAAAAGACATTTATAGTTTGTTAAATTCCATGCAACAATAACCCAATTTCAATTATAATTTGACGAAGTGTTTTATTCATATCGTGTAAGAAACAATAAAGTTTAGTCTACTCTTCTCCCAGTTCACCGGCCACATACTTTTATGTATTTCGGGGAAGATTTCGTAAATCCGACAGCTCTAACTGCCATGTAGCCTAAACTCATTGCGCAACGAAACACATTCACTTCCACATATTTCATAGTTCGGGGAACACGCTTAGAAACGGTACATCTTCAGTTAAGGTCTACCTTTAGTCTTCGTAGCGCGAGTTTAAGGCCACAGTTATTTAGAACATAATTTTATGTATTAATTCCTTGGAGACACGTCATGCAGCTGGCAGATATGTATGTAGCTCGTTAATATCGTTTTTCCTTTGTTATTCAAAATATTCACAAACTTGTTAACTACACATGCATTTTATGATATATTCTGATTGTAAAATATGTGGAAGTGAATTTTTGTCGCGCGATGAGCTTGCACCGCAATTCGGAGCTGTCGGATTTACTTAATTTTCCCCGAAATACATTAAAGTATGTGGCTGGTGAACTGGGAGAAGAATAGAGTAAACTTTAATGTTACATACACAATGTGTATCTGATATTAATAAAACACTTCGTCAAATTATATAATTGAAAGGGTTATTATTGCAGCTTCTATAGACATCAGTGTATTGAATTTGAATTTAACAAACTATAAATGTATTTTTATATAGCCTAGTAGGCCTACCTCATTCATATGTGTATTTAAATGACTGAAATCTAAATAAACCTGATGTGGGGTTGAAAACACTAAATATAGTTGTGATATATGACTGAGCGCGTCTGTCTCTGGATCAGCGCTAAAGCACATTTGAAGTGAATCTTTGCATTTTATTCTTTGCCATAATCCTAATCGAACACTATGGTGCATTACAACTTCAGAATTATATTCGTATAGACTGTCAGCAGTGATAAAGTATAGTTAAGAGTGGTCCAGACCAACCTCACGAAAGTATGACTTACAGAACGTTTCGGGAAACACATATTAACATTAAGGTACAGCTTAAGGTATAACTTAAGAATGACGTAGAGTTAAGAATGTTTGCCCTGATTGTACACAGACTATTTAAAATGAGCAGTGGAACTTTTTCTGTATTTGGTTGACTGTATTTTATTTTGACAATAAACAGGCTGCGATGTCAAGTTATAGCTACTTAAACTGATATGGCGCCGGCGCGTTCACTTGAATTTTCTTATAAAAGCGTAAACAACTTAAAATACTCAGACATTTATGGTCATAAGAGTAACACCATTCGAATCTGTGTAGGTATAACTATTATTGTAACTATTATTTGTACTCACACAATAAAACATTGCTTGAAAAATAAAGACAAGCAATGCCTTTCCGTGAACTTCTCAAAAATGAATCGAAACTCATCATATACTAGATGGTCTACTTGTCGCAGTTTTTTTCTTTCATTTTCTTAATATGTTAATTATTTAGATTTAATATATTTCATGTATGCCTAGCTATAGGCTATTTATTCCTTTTATAAGATTTCATCTTGTTTTTTTCTCCGTTCACAGAAGCGCTGCATGATGCAGTGAATCCTCATGTTTTTGTTGTTTCTCCTATATAGCCTAGGCTAAAACTAAAGCCCTGAGATTTTTTCCCCTCATTCTAATTTCGTTTAATTCTAATTTAACATAATCTTGTCGGATAATGAAAGGATCGCGTCGGTTGAAGGTCGTTGTGGAAAGGAAATTATATTGAAAATATAATTTTCAGCTAATATTTAGGCTATATTTTCTTATATTTCAGGTTTATTTCGATTAGCATAAATGTATTGAATAGTTTTTTAGTTAACTATAGGCTAATAACCTTGCCTATGCAAAACATCCACAGAACTGCAGTATACCTATACAGAATTTTTCCAGCTGTTTAAGCCACGAATATTTCCAAATATTCACGAATTATTTAATGCCGTCTAAGACACAATCTCTGACCGGGAGTCTCAGACTCATCAAGGCCAATAAACCTACAGATGCAAACATAATTTACTTTATGCTACTTTTAAGAATAATGACACAAATGTTGGAAAAGTAATGTAGACCTTTTTTGAGGTAGGCTATTGTCTCCACTTTCATTCATCAGTTTTATTTTGAGGTCTATGACAATATAGCATTATTGTTGTATCCGTAGCGCCAGGCCTGTTTACCGGTATTTTAGCTACATTATTTTTGAATAGGCCTATAATAAAATGCGACTGAAACACCAATGATAATATTTTTCTCTCAAAAACTTAATTCTGACTTGGTGCATGTGGCATAATCAGGTGCGAGTTATTTTCTAGAATGTAAGTAATGCTAAATAATAAAATTGTGTTTTATTAGGCTATTAGAAACTGCATAGGCTACACGCCTATAAAACAATAATATTGTGTTCATTACTCTATGGGCACTGCCATCGATACAGGCATCGAATGGTATTTTACACTATATTTGCTTCTGCTTTTCGAGTGCGGAAGAGTGATAAAGGCATGATAAATTCTCTATTATTGATCAGATAAAGGTAGCCTATACATTCACGTCATATATGCCAACAAAATGTCGTTTTAACGACATAACATCTCATTATTACGAGAAAAGATGTCTTAACGACATAATTGAGGGGAAAAAATATTATGTATGAGCCAATACGCCACCGTAATATATAGCCAAGATGATAATACATGTGGTGTAGTATTTCCTTACGAACTTACAAAGTTTTGGCCTTGATCGAAGGAATATCCACTGTCATCCCCCCACGGTTATTTTAAATAATACGTTTTCATATGCATATTTCATATTCATTATACTGTATTATAACTCAACCATTATAATCATCTGCCAAATTTATCCTCGATAATTCCATGTTGTTTTGGTTGAGTTTAATGATAATGCTGTCCTAAACCTATAGCGGACAAAAACATAACAGACTCAAAGCCCTAAAGAGTGAGCACACGCTTTCGACATGCACTTTTGAGAACTCTAAGGAAAGAGCGCATTCTCTTCGCCTGATGGACACTTCAAACACACGTTTGCACTGCCTGTTTGGTTTACCTGTTTAAAGTTCATAACGAGCGTTTTGTCTGACTCAAAACGCACGTATTCAACGCCCCGTTTTGTTATGAAAAGCGCGCCTTTTTTGGTCACTCCAAAGCGCACGTCAAAAACGCGCGTTTTAATAGCAAATCACACGTCGAGAACGCGCGTTTTGGTACACAAAAACGCGCGTTCTTGACGCGCGTTTTCCATGATACCAAAGCGCGCGTTAAGAACGCGCGTTTTTAACGCAAATCACACGTCGAGGACGCGCGTTTTGCTGTCAAAACGCGCGCTTTTGACGCGTCAGTGTGCAATCAGACGTCCGACCAGGCGTTTGTGAATACTTTGGCTTGCCATAAATTCGCCTCATTCGCGCGTCTAGTTCGCGCGAATGACGCGAATTGACGCGCGAATGGTGCTTTTTGTGCATTTACGCGTTTGACGCGAATTCGCGTCTGACGCCCGAGTTGAAAAATTTGAACTTTGGCGTAAATTCGCGCCGCGTTAACCAATCAGGAGCCTGCTTGCTGCTGTGGCGGCAGGCCCGCCCGGAGTCACTCATTCAAAATGGAGGAACGACTGATATTATCAGTGAGCAGTCACCCAGAGATTTATGACACAAGTTCATACTTCAGACAGGAATAAAAAGGACCTCGCTTGGAAGAGTGTCGGTGAGGAGATTGGGCTACCTGGTAAGTTGTAAATACACATTTCACTTTTGAGTCACGTATACGTTTATCGACCCGCGGCCTTCCCGCGACGCTGACCCCTACGCCGCTGTTCTGCTCTCCAGAGCAAATACAAAGCGGTAGCTCTCTCGATGAACGCACGATCAACATCAGCCATCTTGCAAACAGACAACCGCCTAGCACAGTGGTTCTCAACCTTTTTTGGGCCAACGCCCCCCTGTCCATTATCCAGGTCCTTTACCGCCCCCCAAACACCAGTAGCCTACATCATGAATCCATTTTCCAAACCGTGTTTTTGTCTTATCCTGAATCACTATGACACACCTATAATAAGAGTTTATATTTTTATTGGGACTATTAGACTGGTTCGAGTCAGCACCGCTGCAGAGTACAGTACAAGACGCCTGCAATTTTGATTATTTACCGCTAGAGCTCCAAAAGTTACGGACTGCAGCTTTCATAATTAAAAAGCATGTCACTGAAAGCCAAATAACAGATTTGATTTGACTGAACAGTGGCAGGCAGCCGGGACAACCTGGAACCGGAACCTCCGAAATCTGATCCGGCACCTCATTTGGGGGATCCCCCTCTCATATAACACCAAAAGTGGTCCATGCCAGGTTTTGTGTTTTCCAACACATAAGCAACATATAAAGCAGTGGCTGTCAAACTTTTTTTTTTAAAGAACGACCTTTTTTGTTTTTTGTTTTTTTTCAAGTCAAGCATAAGAATACTAAAATGTATAATATACATATACAGAACAAGAATAAAAACTTGTAAGTAGCTATAAACAAGCCCAAACGAATTAATTTGAAGCGAAACTGAAATTGTTCTCAAGCAGCCTCTCGTTCATATTAGCAATGTATTTGGATGCTGAACTTTTATTTATTGTGTCAAATAGGATTTGTACTTCACTCCCGTTTCAATATCAACGAAAAAAATCATCCTCTTCAAATGAGCAAAAATGTGTTTGGCAGGACCAGTTTCAGCGGTGGTCACGCTGAACGGCACAGATAGGATACTACGGAGTAGGGGAGAGTGGGGTAATGTGAGACATCGGGTAATGTGAGACACCCCCTGTATCTCTGCAACGGAATACATTTGTGGTTATGTGACAATTATGTTTTCAAGCCCCTCACATTTCCCCTTGGCCATGAAGGAGAGGACCTCATGGTGCTGTGCTAAGCATGTTTTTTTCACAAAAATATTGTTTTTGCATGTAAAAGTAAATTTTCTTGCGGTCAACTTAATCAACTGTTGTGCCAAAGCAGACTGATTCAGGTAGAAAAACTTATATCATACATGTTGATGAACTATCAACATATAAAACCATGTGATGATGCTAGCTGAAGATTAGCCTGAATTGCTAAGAGAGATAGTTTTTTTCTAAAATGTAGTGGTGGGGTAAAGTGAGACAAATGCTTTGGGGTAAAGTGAGACATGAGGCACAAGTTAAATTTAGTCTTAAAAATATTTTAATGTAATATTACATTGCATATGTTTTATTTTTAATGTCATAAACATTGTAGAAAAGCCATCCTGCCAAGGCAAAACATCAGGAAGACAACCTCTGGGGCAAAACACCCCTCGAGGAGAATGATGTGGCACATGTTCCTAAAAGTGATGTAGTGAAGAAGCTGCCTCAACCTAAAAGGCCTGGAGAGATGGAGAGAGCAACTCCTCATCTTTCCCTGTAACCTTCAGGGCTGGAGTGTAGAGTAGGCCTAGTTGTAGAGTATGACAGTAGGTTGATGTTCTAATACAGGTGGGTCTAGTCCTGTGTTCTGAGTCCCAGGCTGTTCTAGCTGGTTCTGATTGTGCTTTGCTCTGACCTCCAGACACTAGCTGGCTCTAAGGGTGCGTTCACACTTGTAGTTCGATTTGGTTGGTTAATTTGGTCCGGACCAAATAAGAAAAAAAAAAACATTTAGTCCTGGTCCAATTAGCGTTCAGATTGGCAATTTTATCACCGAACCAAAAGATACCGAACCTTGAGGCATAGGGATACATTCACAATGTTATTGGTCAGATTTTATGACGTATTGCCTATTTTGAACTGGAACTTAACAAAAATCCCAAACAATGCTGTGTGCTGAGGTAAATGCGCTCATTGTGTGTGCATAGCAGTGCGTAGCCTGTGTGTGATGGTACTTTGGCCAGCTGGGAACTCGTGAAGAGCTCATAAAATGTGTAAAGTAGTCAAAACAGCGGCAGGAATCCACCCACACAAACGAGACGAGCGTCTGATGCCTGTGATGGGCAAACTCGCGTCTATGACAAGAAAAACCGACATGCGTGAGGATTCTGTCCTTTTTAGGGCAGCGTTCACATATGTTCAAATGAACCGCACTGACTGAGCAATCGCATCAGGTGTTCTGACCCCCAGACTGTGCTCTGATCTAACTGGTTCTATCTGTCATTTGAATGTTAATTAAAATATTTTGAATTATATTATGTTGTATTTGATTTTGTTCAGAGTTAGAAAGTGTTTAGAAAAAAAAATTGCTTAATTGACCAATCCCCATGATTCTGTTACTAGTCCGACATTAGTTCTGGAATGTGTGGTTGTCAAGCTAGCTGTCAGGATTCGAACTGTTACAACATGTGTTGTTATGGTAGTTTCAGAGTGGAAAAAGTAAGTGGATCAGTTTACCCCCTTGATTTCTCTGGTCTGTCTCGGTTACCCCTAAGCTGGGGTAAAGTGAGACACAAGACGACTTTTTTTAAAACAATCATATTTTCACTGACCTTCGTCCTGAATACATTCTGATCATTTCTATGGCTAGGAAACATCCTGAATTAATGGGAAATGTGTAAATTTTACTGATATATCATTTTAGCTCGCTTAGAGGGGAGCAAATGTAAAAAGTGTCTCACTTTACCCCACTCTCCCCTATGTATGAGCAGTGTAATTTTTTATATGTTTGGCTGACGGTATTTTATTTTGATAATGAACAGGCTGCGATGTCAAGTTTGCAATGAATGTGTTGAGTGCGCACGCGAGGCGCCGGCGCGATCACTTCAACTGGTTTCCTAGAAACAACTTAAATACTCCGTAATTTACAGATATGAGTAAGACATTATTCGATACTGCGAAGTTTACTTTTATACACTCACACTAAAAACAGAACATGCTTTTGCAAAATAAAGAATACAGGATGCGCTTTTTGACATCTCGGTTTCCTTTCCTTGAACTTGTTTGTGGAGCGCCGCGCCTCACAAAAATGAATCAAACTCAGCAGTATATAGGCTACTATTGGGCACATTTTTTTCTTTCGCTTTGTTAATCAATTGAGTCAAATATAAAGAATAGGCTACATATAAATTATATAATTACATGAATTATAGACATATAAACTTCGATGACGATGTTTTCTGAAACAAGCGTGAGTCGCTTTGCATTATGAAGAGAACTTGTGACACAGAAGAGCTATTTGTTTGTTGTTGGATATCTTTTATTGAAATGCTGTGAGGAACGCAGAAGAACTATGAAATACTGGTTAAACATGCCCATACACTGGCAGTTTCCACATGAACGCGCTCGCGCACAAAATAACTACGAGTTTAAACATCTGATTTCTATGTTGAGGGCTGTTTGTCAGACTTTGTTGGGCCTAATACATAATGCCATGGTGTTTTACGCACAAATGGTCACTACACACCATGAGTATGCCAATGGTTTCCATCACCTTAACGCGCATTTGAACTAACGCAAAACTCAAGATAATCTGCGTCTGCCTATTGAATTTCTTTGATAATTCTGGACAGTAAAAACGACCATAAGCTGCTATACGGTCATTTCAGCGCTAAAGTGTGCACTTAGGATAAGTAAAAAAAAAAAAAAAAAAAAATCTTCTAATAAGAATAAATACTATGAACAATTATTAATGTATTATTAATTATTTTTAACTAGCCTATCTTGAAATTATCCAAGCAGCGTTTTGCGCTCAGATGTGACGGCGAAATGACCTAAATGTGATTACAGAATATATTTAAATTAATTATCCATCAAATTGTCATTTTCTCCTTACAGTCTTGCGAGTTAACAATAATGCCCAGTAAATTGCTTTGTGAACAAAGAAAACTTTTTGGCATTAGGCATTAAAAATGTAAAAGTTTTACCTTACAAATATAATTTAGTTTCATTCATTTTAAAATTCGTCACCGGAGTGAATGGGAACATGATTTATTGAAAATATTTGAAAATACAAGTGGTTCTTAAGTCAGTACTTTTTTAATGGCTTGTCAACTTTCCATTCCTCGTTGCGTGGTTCTAGTCAGCGCTGGATTCAAGCCACCACCGGATTGTTGTCAGCGCGAAACACATATTTGTGCACTTGAATTCATGTCAGCGCTTGAGCGCTGCTATGACTGGAAAAATAATCGTTGCAAAAGAAACGATACATAGCCTAGCTTACATGTTGCGTGAAACTGGCAGATTTTAGAATGTTGTAGGCAATTCTTTTGCAAGTAATTACACGTTTAATCTTGTCTTGCCTGGATCTTTAGTGTAAACTCGTGAACGCCCCCCTTTTAAAAATCTTGCTTCCAACGCCCCCCGTTGTTCTCTGAACGCCCCCTGGGGGGCGGTACCGCCCCCGTTGAGAAACAATAGCCTAGCACTTGCCCCTCCCACAAGAAGCGGATTTCGCCTCGGACGCGCGTCAATTTCGCTTCAAACGCTTGTTTTTTACGCGCGTCTATTTCGCTCTAGACGCGCGAATGCATTCAAAATGTTCAAGCGGCAAACTAGACGCGGTAGACGCGAATTTGACGCTCTATTCGCGTTTGGTGTGAACGCAGCATTACAGGCCTGCAACGGGTGGGTTGTGTGTGTGTGTGTTGTGTGTGTGTGTGTGGGCCCACATAACTGGTAAACTAATCTTTTACGTTCTACTTTGGTATTTCACACTGTTGTTTGGGGTTATTGTTCCCAACTAAGTGTATTATGAGGTTTTGATTTTCCCTCATCTAATTCCTATTGTGTCTGGTGTTGTTAATATTGGTAATTGAGTACCATCTTTGTGAAATTCATTAATTTGGATTATATAAGATTTTCATATGTTGAGAATTGCTGTACAGGTATTTTAAAAGGTATGTAGCAAAAGTAATATACGCAACAGACCTTTATTAATTTTTTTTTTTTATCTTTATTGACACATAATATCCACTTCTATATTTCCCTATTGTTATAAATAAATTTGTGTTAATATTTTCATACTTACCCTTTGTGTTGATTTGAGGTAATTCTTGTTTGTCTGAGGGTCTTTGCTGTATATAAATATTATTAAAGGAGTATAAGCATAGATACTTTGGGTTACAATAGCCATATAGGGTAATAGGGGGAATATTAATTTATAGTCGGGAGACATCTGTCAGAACCCGGTGCTCCACCCTATTAAAGGTTAAGGGTAGGGGACGCTGCATATCTATCTGTTGATGGTATTCATGTAGGCTATTTATGTAATCCCTTGGCGAATAAGAAAAGAACAGAAAAGAACATGCCGATTTTCACATTGGTCTGCAGAAAAACCGCAACGGGCTGAATGAAAATGTAAATGTGACTCTTCCAACCAGATAGTGGTATTGTTTTTATTGTAATATTTTATGCATTCCATTTTTATTTTTATGTTTTTGTTTCCTTTTTATGTAAAGCACATTGAATTACCATTGTGTATGAAATGTGCTAAATAAAAAAAATTGCCATGTCTCGCCTTGCCTAATCGATTCTCTGACAGTAGGTGGCACTGGAACAGCAGAAATAAAGCCGTTTCCTTGGTAACCTCTGTACACAAAGCAGCTGTACTTATAACAACGCATTCAAATAGCTCAAAATATTTTTTTTACCTCTCTTAAAAATGAACCATGGTTTTACTACAAATAAAACAAAATGGTTATTGTAGTTAACCATGGTAACCACAAATTAACCATGGTTTTGCTATACTATAGTTTAAGGTATTTGTAGTAAAATTATTGTTATACAAATAGCCTATCGATCCAACAACAACAACAACAACAAAATCATAGTTAACACACTTTTAACCATGGTTAATTTTCGTATGTGTTCACGATAGTTTGCAATGCAAGCTAGTTGCAATGTGTTATTTTGCTAACTTTTTATAGCCTACATGCAAATAAAACTAGTGAATAATACAAATTTACAAAATAATCTCAGTGGGATATGTTTTATACAACTCAGTGTAACATTTAACTGAAAACTGCGTGCACGTGACATCACATTGAGGCGGGGCAATTCGTTTCTTTCTAAGTCCGTTTCTCTGATGCCTTTTAGTCTGAGGCCGTTTTGTCTGATGCCTTTTGGTCTGAGGCTGTTTCGTCTGAAGCCTTTTGGTCTGAGGCTGTTTAGTTCGATGCCTAATTGTACGAGACCTGACGTTGTTTTTCCTGAGACCTGAAGCCTTTCAGTCTGAAGCCCCGTTCACACCGCCAGTGACTTTTTCGCTGCATGTTGCTAGTCTCCTACTGTGAAGTCGCTTGTGGGCGTTCCTAGTGCTGTCGCTCTAATATCATTGGTAGATTGCACGTATGATCATATCTATAGAAAATGCAATCACAAATGATATATAAAACTAATAAATCATTCTAATTTGACTAGGAATTAGGTTTAAAATAATTAAAAGTAATATTCTGCTGTTGTAGAGTGTTGTGACTGCAGAGCTCATTGCAATAAATCATTAACTAGATTAACGATTGGTCTATCAACAAATTAAACTCACTTATACTGTCAAAAAATACTAAAATGTCATTCGAATTCGACAAATAATTAATTTTCTTGTCCCTTATAATTAACACAATGCAGGGGAAACTGTAATATGAACTGCAGCAGTGCTACACTGCTCACAGCATCATATAATTAGCAACACAATCAAACTCACAAGACTGCCGACAGTTTCTTTTCCACGCATATCATTTTATTATATCCATGTATGTACAGTCAAATCATATAAAACAGTGAAATCGCTCCGGAACTTTTCCTGTCTGTCTTGCCCTCGAGACGGTGACGTGAGTTCCAGAGAGCTCCAGTCCTATTGGTTCGCTCCTGATTTGCATAAAGTTGAAATATCTGAACTTTTGTCGCGTGTCTCTCGTCGCTTGACACGCCTACATTCTGTCGGCAACGGTCACTGTCGCTCTTGTCGCCAGCGCTCCATTGAAATGAATGGGATCCTGTCGCTTTGTCGCTGTGTGTCGCTGGCGGTGTGAACGGGGCTTGAGGCGCGATGCCGTTTTGTCCGATGACTGAAGCCTTTTAGTCTGAAGCCCCGTTCACACTGCCAGCGTCTTTTTCGCTGCATGTTGCTGGTCTCTGTACTGTGAAGTAGCTTGTGGGCGTTCCTAGTGCTGTCGCTCTAATGTCATTGGTAGACTGCACGTCTGATCATATCTATAGAAAATGCAATCACAAATGATATATAAAACTAAGAAATCATTCTAATTTGACTAGGAATTGGGTTTAAAATAATTAAAAGTAATATTCTGCTGTTGTAGAGTGTTCTGGCTGCAGAGCTCAGTGCATTAAATAATTAACTAGATTAACGATCGTTCTATCAACAAATTAAACTCACTCAAACTGTCAAAAAATACTAAAATATCATTCAAATTTGACAAATAATCAATTTTCTTGTCCCTTATAATCAACACAATGCAGGGGAAACTGCAATATAAACTGCAGCATTGCTAAACTGCTCACAGCATCATATAATTAACATAGGCCAATTCGCTCTTGATTTGCATAAAGTTGAAATATCTGAACTTTTGTCACGTGTCTCCTGTCGCTTGACACGCCTACATTCTGTCGCCAATGGTCACTGTCGCTCTTGTCGCCGGAATTCGCCAGCGCTCCATTGAAATGAATGGGATCCTGTCGCTTTGTCGCCGCATGTCGCTGGCGGTGTGAACGGGGCTTGAGGCATGACGCCTTTTCGTTGTATGACTGAGGTGTGAGGAAGTCCTAATATGAACACCGTACTAACTGCAGAACGGCAGAACCATACGTCATGACAGTCTGAGGATGACAGCGCCAGACTAACAGCCTGAGGGCGGAAGTGGGCGGAGCAAATTTATCTTCGTAGGCACTGCTCCATTTGGAGCTTTTTAAAGTTTAAAACCATGTTAATGTCAAATTTTGTATTAAAACGATCTAACTGAAAAGGTAGATAGATAGATACTCGCATGGTGTTAATAGCTTAATCATATAGACCCCTTAAAAGTTTGTAAACATTGCAACGTTTCCTGGTGGGCGGGGCTTAGCTGGAGGCAAAAAGAGACGCTGGACTCAATGTTGACAAGCGTAAGCTAGCATGTTTTAGGAGGGATTTATTAAACATAGATGCAGAAGAAGGTTCAGAACTGTCCGAATATGTACAGTCACTGACTCTGCGGGACTGTGACAGCTATTTTTGTAAATTAACTTTTGGATATTTCCTAGACAACATATGAATTACTTTCAGGTGGTTCGGGGAATTTTGTCAAGGCTTATTGTCTAATGTAACCTAACGCTGGGCTAACTATGATTATGGCTAGCAATGTGGATTATTTTAAGAGACCATTCAAAGGATGGCACACACATCTATCGTTGTATGTTTGTTTGACATTTAAGTTAGCTAGTGCGCTGAAAGTTGGTGACTTTTCACCTATAAAACAGAAACTTGCTGATTTGTACTAGATAAAACCAACACACCATTACATATGCATCGATTATTTTACCTGATATGAAGTGTGCGCTGCAAACACGAGCATCATTTATGATCGTCTCCGTCCAGTCTGTACGCTGTATTGCATTCAACCACAATTATCTTTTTGATTTCTGTGAAGGAATGTCTGCCGGGATCTGGTAAAACTTTAGTTTTGACCAGTCCTGTTCCTTCTATTCTGGCAGCCAAAAACACAACAAGATGACATTTTAAAGTCAAACCTCAAACTTTTAGCGCACCTGCTATGAGTTCTTATTTATGTTTTGCCTCCAGCTAGAGCGGTGACGTCACAGTGACGTAGGCGATTAAGGGGTCTATACACACAAACACATAAGTTACGATATATATATATATATATATATATATATATATATATATATATATAGATAGATAGATAGATAGATAGATAGCCTGTGTGTGTATTAAAACCCCCTTGTAACCTTTTAATATTTTAAAAGTTCATCAATTTGTTTTGTCTTAAATAATTAACTGAATATAAATTGAACACAAAGCTTAAACACTAAAAATGATAAACATTTATTAATTTGTCATAAAATGTATATTTTACTCAAGCATTTCAGAACGAACCATTGTTTTTCATAATATATAATACACATTACACGGTTGTACACTAGATTGCATGAATTAAGCAAATTCAGATCCATCAAACCCTAAAACAAAAGTTATTTATTTAATTTTAATAAAATGTACTTTTCCCTCTAAGTAGCAAAAGCATTATATAGCTACTAGCTGTGCTTTGCTCTAAAAAATTACAAAATCAAACCAAATTGAGTGTAAATTGAACAGCAGGTACATGATGACAAATTAAATCTTAAAAAAAAAAAAAAAAAAAATCTCCATAAACATGCGATTAATTACAAGGCTGTTTTTGTCCAGAAACTCATTAAGAAAAATGTCCATATCATCCTTAATTTGTAAGCAAAACACTAAAGGCTCTTTGGCCATTTGTCTGTCATCTGTTTCAGCCTGTGAAAGTTGA
Source organism: Megalobrama amblycephala (assembly GCF_018812025.1). Lineage (NCBI taxonomy): Eukaryota > Metazoa > Chordata > Actinopteri > Cypriniformes > Xenocyprididae > Megalobrama > Megalobrama amblycephala. The sequence continues at coordinate 3,177,986 of NC_063044.1, read as the reverse complement.
AGGACTTTTTCCTGGTCTTCCTCTTTCAACATCAGAAAGCACAGCTCTTTCACTAAACCCTTGAAGACTTTTGGTTGTTCCTCTGCAGCGCAGAGGTCTTCTGTGATCTGTGGCTCCTTCATGAGAGAAGGGTACAAACAAATGGGATGAAATGTTAGAAGTGTATTTAACAATACTTTGTGTTGTAGTCAGGATGTAGCACAGCATGTATAATAAAGTTTTGACATTCTGTTTTTCTCATGTTTATATAAGACAAATCATACCCTGTCACTAATGAAATTAATCAATTATGTTCAGTTTTATTTATTTATTATTATTATTTTTTTTTTTAAAAAAGGCAAGCAATTCACATGGCTTTTCACGCTGCACTTAACCCCAGGTTATCGTCGTCCTAAACACCACTTTTAATGCTCCACATATTGCTTGTATATTTACATACTTTTGACAGTCACAGAAACACTGTGCATTGTATACAAATAGAAAATTCAGCATTGGAAAGAAAAAAACAACAAATTCTGACATAAAATGCAACAATTGCAGTGCAGAAAATACAGTTTAATTCTTTTATAGTCTGAAATGTCCATTCAAGATAAACTTGATAGTGAAGTTGACTATATGTAATGAGGATGTGCAATGCCTGAACATTTATGTAAACATATTGTGCTTTGTTCATCCAATCAGTGACACTGGCACTGCAAATTTGCAAATAAGGATGTTAACCCAGGGTTTAGTAATGTACAGTGTGAAACGCTGCGTATGAATACTCAGAATTAATTGTTAACCTCAGGTAAATGATGATCAGTGTGAAACATTAATCAAGATAGGATACTGTTTACCTGGGGTTTACAGTCACCCAGGGTTAACTATTTAAAGTATGAAAAGCCCTCATATTTGTTTTTCATTCTAATGAAAAGAGAAGTTCATACATTTTTAAAAACTTTTAACTTTCCCTTCTTTTTCTTACCATTAACATGAAGATCCCACACAGCCGGTCAACTGTTTCTAAAACAATACAATATTATTAAGTTATTCCTGAAAAGATTTGACAGATATAACAACACACCATCTGTATAAGTAGCTTGTGTCTGTAAGAAAGTCTTAAGAAACTAACCTTGTTTTTGATCAGCTTCCATTGTCCTGGGGTGATTCTGCTTGTCAATTTACTGCATTGCAAAATCAAAACAGAAAAACTTAAATATATAACCATAAAAATTGCATAAAAGAAACAAGTTGCGTTGTTCTAAAGTCAAAATTACTACTTACTGCATTTGCAAAAACAACATTTTAAATTCAGAATACAAAAGAAACGTTCATACCTCCATAGACAACAGCCTCTTTGAAGAGAATTTGAAGGTGTGCATTCAACTTGTGCTGTCTGGTCGGTTTAAGAACACTGGGCAGTGGAAATTGTTGCAGCACGTTTTGCATCGCAGTAAATTAAGTAAAGCGGAGCATCTCCCAATATAATATGCCTCTAAAAATCCACAAAAACATTGGTCAGTATTGTAAAATGTAACCAATGAAATAAAATACCAACAAGTAAAATCACGAACCATGAATATGTAACCACCAAGGTAAAAAAATACTATAGTGAATATAGTCTTTTTGAACCATACTATAGTAAATTTTTGTATACTGTATATATTATAGTATTTACAACACTGTTAATGAATGCTACAGAATACTGTAGTATTAACTATAATGAACTGATAAACTGTTATAAATACTGTAGTATACTTTAGTTTTTACTACAGTAAACTGTATATTGAAGTGTATATTGTAGTATAATATACCCTAAAATTGTAGAAAACTTAGTACAATATTGGGTAAAGTAATTTGTTTGTTACTATAGTTATGTTATCACAGCAACTATAGAATTACCACAACAAATTAATTTAAGTACTTATAGTACTATAGTATGGTTCAAAAACACTTTAGTATTTACTATAAATTATTTTTTCACCTGGGCGCAAGCAACGTGAGACGATTTGTAAAACATCAAAAGACGCAATAAAGTGACTTTGAAGCCCATTTACAAAATATTTGAGTCATGTTAAGTGTTAACGATCGAATAAATACACAACAAATAAACGTGATCAATTAAAAACATAGCACAAAGACACTTTTTAATTCTCTTCCTCCGCCATTGTTTGTTTGTCGCTAACTCCGTCCACATCCGATGTAAGACTGTTATTCCGCCCCAGTGTTGCCAGATTGGAAATGTCCAATTATCGTACCAGAAGCTCAAAATTATCGTATTTGGAAGAAAATTATCGTACATGACTTTTTAGTATAGGTAAATGAACTAAATTAATAACTAATGATTTTTATAACGGAAAGAATCAATACTGAACTAACTTAAGCTGGACAATCACACTATTTTAGCTGCTGTACAACCAAAATGATGTTCCCTTTATCTCTGTAAAGCTATACTTTGACACAATCTGCATTGTAAAAAGCGCTGTATAAATAAATAAAGGTGACATGACGAGTCAAATGTACAGAATACAGCTTTATCTATAGACCAACAACTTTTTGACATGACCTGCAAATTACCACAATACATAAATAATTTGGCGTACCTTAGTGAGAAACAACTGACCTAAGCGCCGCGGCAGGAACGTTAACTTGTGCTCGTGAGAGAGAGTCATTCTCCACGATTATTGGCCGAGAAGATGTAACATGAGATGAGATGGAAGACATGCGTAACAAAGTTCACGTTCTCCTTACAACCATGATGTAGAGGATCCACACAGCTAGATCAATGAACCGATTATAAGGACCATCATTTGAAGTGTCACAAAATACTGAAATTATCGTACATTATGGGATTTTTTTCATTATTGATCGTACATCGTACAGAGGTCAAAATTATCGTACAAATACGATAATTATCGTACGTCTGGCAACACTGCTCCGCCCACTTTCGCCCTCAGGCTGTTAGTCTGGCGCTGTCGTCCTCAGACTGTCATGACGTATGGTTCTGCGGTTCTGCAGTTGGTTATTATTGGGGTTGCATCCGTTGCTGGAGCGACTGAGAAGAGTGCGCTGTCATTATACAGTATGAGAGCGGCCTCTAGAGGCGAAATAAAAACTGATGCCTCTGAGAATTTGTTTTGACACGTGATAAGGCTGCGCGCTGCACAGAGCAGGACACTTCAAAAACGGATTTAAAACGGACAACGAAACGGTATGTTATACAATGTAAACTACAGTACATGTTTTCATATCATTATAAAGTAGCCTAATTATTTTATTGAGTAGATGCTGCATTAGTGGAGAACAGCAGTATGTTTGTCATCGAGGCTGAGAGGATGTGACAAAAACACCAAATGTTTAATATCACGATTGTTACCATTCATTTGCGTTAGTTTATATCCATTTGTTCACTGTTATGCATTCATTATCCACCGAAGTTGCATATTTAAACTGTATCATCATCATGCAGCGACAGAAACATAACAAATCAGAAATGAATTCGATTTCAGTACTGTAACACATATTTTGATTAGATAATCAGGTTTTCTAAAATAGAGGCAAATCATGTGTGAAAGTGTACATATGTCATGCCTTTGTGTAAAGATGGCAATTTTTAAGCATGACTGTTTGGATTTATATGAAATGGTAACACTTTACAATAAGAGCCCATTTGTAACATTAAATAAGGTTATTAAAAGTAATGTTCATTTTTAATTTCAACATTAACATTTTAAAGTCATCTCTTACATTAGTTATAATGGACTATGAATTAACATGAACGATCAATGTATAATTAATATAGTAGTATTTTTTATGTTTAATAATTACAAAGAACATTTAGCCATTTTTTTAATTCAAAGAAACAAAATGTAAGAGTTAAAACTGAACACAGTCTTGCTGCTCAAACTGTGTATAGAACAATTTTATATAAAAATATTTTTTTGCTCCTTTTGTATTTTACATTTACTTGTACTTTTACTTTCAATACTTAAGTACGTTTAATATCAAAAAAATACTTTTCGTACTTAAGTACAAAAAATATCACATACTTTAAAACTTTTACTCAAGTAACATTCTAAACAGTGACTTTAACTTCTACCAAAGTCATTTTCTGGTAAGATATCTATACTTTTACTCAAGTATGGTTTTCGAGTACTTTATACACCACTGGGATTCATATCGTGTGTTATTATAAAGTGTTACCCAGAAGTTTGTGCTTGTGTGTGTCTGTGTGTGTTTGACCTTAAATAGGCCTTTTGTTCAGATGAGTGAGATAACATTAATGGAAAACGTGCAGCCAGCTAACTCAGATATCACCAGTGCCTGAAGTCAAAAAGGCATAAGGTCTGAGTGCTCTCAGGTGGGCAGAACACTATCACTATCTGTAGAGATAAGACAATAAGGAGATGACTGCCTCTGAGCACAGACACAGAGAAACTAATTTAATCTGCATGTGAACAAAAGTACCAAAGAAACCTTTAACCTCATTCACATGCAAGTATAAATATGGTCCTGAGTTAAAACAGGATGGGGACAGTGATTCAAAGGAACTGGTATGGAGAGAGACAGAGAAAAACAGAAGATGATGCTGGAAAAGTTAAAGACGGCGGCTTCTATGAAGGCATGTTACCAAGGCTTTGATCCTGTAGCCTATCTGCACTATAACTACACTCCACCCCGAGCAGACTTTGAACGGAAAAGTAGCATTGTGCCATGGAAACTCAGCTGTCTGCACAGAGCCTTTACTGAAGGTGAGCATAAATGTGTGTAAGCAGGGCCGTATGCACCGTTAAGGTCCCCGAGGTTCGGATCTCTGTCATTTTTAAAGGTGCATATAAGAAAGATCTCATCTGAGCTGCCTCAGGGGTCTAACACCACTCGTCAATGTCAAAAAGTGTGTTTGACCTGAAGCAGCGCTGCGCAGACTGATAGGTGTATGACATCAAAGTTTTGTGAGAGAGATTCGAAAGCATACAGAGCCGTGTGCTCTCTAATTGCTCTCGTGGTACTTTGATGTCATACACTGATCAGTCTGCACAGCGCCACTTCAAGTCGAACACACCTAAAATGTTTTAGACGACCAATCAAATCAAAATAGGTGGACTTTATGTTCACCGCAGCTGCTGAGCGTGAATTCCAGTGTGATGTTTCAGTTAATGGTCATAAAATGCGAGATAAGATCTAAATAGCTAAACTAAACATTTACAGACGACTGACAGAGACGACTGATCCCTGATGCAAACAAATAAACTTGTCTAATTTCACTATTTGGAAATAATTTGTGTGATTCATGTAAAATAATTCATAATTGTCAATGTGATGAGACAAGAAACATTAACAGCCGTTGTAGCAACTCATAACGTAATAACTGTACAATGTAATAAGTACTATATTATTAATGTAATAAAATGTTCATATCGTAATATTTCTCAAAACATAATAAAACCTTGAGCTCATAATGTAATAATAATTTTTACATTATGAGAAATGTATTATCATATTGTCATAATTCCCTTAATAATAACAATAATAATAATTATTACTATTATTGATGTTGCTATTATTATTGTTATTATTATTATTATCATTGTATACATTACTTCTTATATATACATAAGCAGTTCCTGGCCATAAATTTAGGTAGGGCAGATTCTGAGTCTATGATAACCATTTTGTAAGCTTTAAATTCTAATCGCTAAACACATCAGGCACACTTTTGGCATAATTCTAATGTCCTTGCATTATTCAGCCTGAGGGTAGCTCTCTAATGATGACTGACAGACTTTAGTACACATGACAAATGCATAGAATGCCATCTTAGAATTGCTGGTTGATTGGTTTCTGGGGGCGCAGTGTGCCTTTTTCACAGCTCTGATTGGGGCTGTGCTTTCCTTCCTCTAGGAAGTGTTGGAGCAAAGGTCTCCCTCCACCCTAAAAAGATATGTTGCTGTGATTGCCGCACATCACAATCTGTAGATGGTAAATCTCTGGGAAAGCACAACATGATCATCAGGTTCCTGAGAGACATGAGGAGACTAAATCCTCCTCACCCTAAAGGCGAGCATACACTGTGCGATATCTGTGCGATTTCAGCAAGGTTACCAACTCACACTGTACGAGTAGATCGCGTGCGATGGAAAACCAAAATGCACGATTTATGTGCTCACACTATGCGGTCCGATGGTCGAGACGTGACTCTACTGCTCACACCATGCGTTTGAATTATGCACGATAAACCCACGTACTGGGATGCGCCGATTGACAATATGTTTCCAGAGATATCGTCAAAAGCATCAGCTATGGATATCAAGAGGATTTAGCATTTCCAATTCATATATTAAATAATAATAATAATAATTAGCCTATTATTATTATTATTATTATTATTAGTAGTAGTAGTAGTAGTAGTAGTATAGGGTAGGCTTATTTAATATTAAATTGATATTACAATTCATTTGGCCCGCAATATTTTATAGCGCATCACTGCATAACTGACGCACTGCGAGGATAATAAAAGATTTGATTAGCTTATTATTACTCCTTACTGAAAATTATTTAAAGACATTTATACAATGAATTAAAGGCATAATACAATTATTAACGTTCGAAGACTGCAATAATCAGTCAATGAAAAGCAGCTTCACTTCAAAAACTTTTTTGAAAAAAAAAAAAAATTTCACCCACTACATACAGTTTATGGGCCACAAGAGAAATATTAAGAAAATAAATTAAGATATAGCCTACCGTTATCAGGTTGAAGTAGGATTTATCTCTCGTTGTCTCTGAGAGAATATGCACCGAAAGGTCGTCGGTTTTACAATTTTTTTTTTTTTTTTTAAAGGCTGGTGAATAATTGACAGGGGATTGAGACGTCTTCATCGGCATAACTCTCACGCAAAGTTTGCACATTGCTTGTGTGATATAAAGTAGACATTGACTCGCCTTCCTGGTTTAAAATGGAAAAAAATCCTATATTGCGACGTGACATTTTTCTTTATCACCAATTGCCAAATGATGGACAACAGTTCACATTTCCGCATTTAATAAAATTAAGTAAATATTAAATAGCCTACATGAGTAAATAGAAAGTGAAAAGCGAAACATGTAAATTAATGATCAAGTAAATTAATACAAGAGGCACCGGTTATGTACACCCAGGTGGCTTGAAAGACGTGGGTTTATCCATCATGCAACACGAACTGGAGGTAAGCAACAGTTTGCTAAATTGCAGCTAGTTTGATAGCTACAGAACTTAAAGATCTCCCTCTTTTCGTTTTCTTGCTGCATTGAAGATTGGTTTAATTTCTTTTTTCGCACAGGCGCAGTGAGGGGAAAAACACAGAGTTTAGGCAAGTCGGTTCGTAGCTCTGCTTCAACTGTGCGATATCCTCACGAGGGGCGACCAAATTTCTGACATGCCAGAAATTCATCCGACCATGCGATTGCTAGTCGGGAAAGGTTTATCGCCACTCGTTTCCCCGTGTATACTGCATGATCACTGCACAACAAACGACACACGACAAAGCTGAAAATCGGCCCGACTCAAAAAAGAGTCGCACGAGTCAGAATTCGGCTCAAAATCGGACGAAAATCGCACAGTGTATGCCTGCCTTAACCCTGTACCCTCTTGGGTTCTTCTCTGGTGCTTACTGCATTTCAGAGAGCCCCCTTTGAACTGCTGCAGTCTGTGGAGCTGAAAATTCTGTCAATAAAGACAATAAAGTGCTCTTAACTGCGTTAGCTTCTATCAAGAGGATAGGGGACATGCAATCATTTTTGGTCAATGAATCATGCCTAGAATTGTCCCCAATAGGTTGTTAGATACTGGAAAGCTGTTTGGTTTTAAGCAGTCTATTGAATAAAGTGCTTTATAAATGAACATGACGTGACTCAAGTGCAAATTTGCAGAGCTTGTGCTAACATACCAATGTTGTTATGATCAGACTGTTTTCTTATGCTTTCTATAGTTATATATTCATCTAAACACCGATTTGAAAGCAAAACGTGCATCCTCGATGTGTGATTTGCTATAAAATGCATGTCCTCAACGTGCGCTTTGAAGTCACCAAAATATATATAACAGAAATGGGCGTCGAATGCGTGCATTTTGAGTCAGACAAAACGCTTGTTATGAACGTGTAAACAGGTAAACCAAACAGGCAGTGCAAACGTGTGTTTGAAGTGTAGGCGAAAAGAACTTACTCTTTCCTTAGTGTTCTCAAAATCGCATGTGCTGAGCATGTGCTCAGTTTTTAGGACTCAAGTCTGTCATGTTTTTGTCTGCTATAGGTTTAGGACTCTTGTATTATCATTAAACCCAACCAAAACAACATGGAATTATTGAAGATAAATTTGGCAGAAGATTATAATTGTTGAGTTATTATTGATTTCAAAAATACGTCAATGACGCGTATTTGACAGCTTTTTATGCTGTTCATCTTGCCACATGATGCCGTAAAACAGCGTTTTTGTTGCACAGAGCGCATAATTTAAGGCGTTTTGCTTATAGTATAATGATCCACACCCACTGATTTCCACAGCCAGTAAGTTTGAAAGGTTTTCACCTGATTGATGATAAACTGAGGCTACGTGCACACGAAGCCGGAGCTTATCCTAAACCGATCTTTTTTTTTCCTTGTCTCAAAAAATATCTGCGTCCACACGAAACCACTGAAACGACTCAAAATGATGTAGTATACATGCCAGACCATTATGTGGCGCTGTAATTCTGTCACAGAAATGCACTTAAAGCAGCGAAGAAGACTTGGAGCATGCGCATAAACCTTGCGTGCTGAATACAAACTATATCAAAGATTAGAAATAATGCTTTATTTTGACTCAGTAGCTTCTGCAGCATGAACGCAAGCATGTAGAGTCTGCTATTGCTGTTGTTGGTGATGTTTTGTGGTGTTAGCGCGTCTGACTAGGGTCGACACGTGGGGTGATGACATCATCGTTTCAGAAAATATACGGATTGCCCCGTCCACAAGATTTTCAAATTTTTCCATTCTGGTACCCGGGTTCAGATCGCACCTCTTTATCATACTTTAATGTAATTGCTAAGATTTCATGTTCAGCAATTATCTACTCCATTCTATGTATTCAACTTAGTACACAGATACTTTTCACATTAGTAAATAACTTAACACTAGCTTGAAGTAATGTTTCAAAAACGAGAAATTGTCCCTAGTATAACAGAAGTGAGATAGTGTTTAAAAGTTGTGCAACATATCATGTGGTAGCCTAGTTGATAGCCTGCTTGTTAAAGTGCCCGACTCCTAAACCGTACCCATCGCTGGTTCGTGTTCTGCTCTTAGCAGGTCTGGTTTGAAAGAGTGTATTTGCTATGTTAAAGAAACAAATAATCTTTTTTTGTAAGCTGATTTTTACAATTTCCACCTTGTTTTGTTTATCTATTAGTAAAATATTGTATAATTTGGTGTTTCAGTGGCATTGTCACTATTAGAAATAGAAAACGTTTTGTCTGGGTTAAGGGCTCATTCATTGGTTAACTGCATGTCACTATCTGAACTAAATGGTTGTAATTCATGAATGCTTTGGAATACAGATCTAAGGTCTCTTTTAAAAGAAGACATTTGGCAAAGTATTGCTGAAGTGGAATCACTAAAAAAAAAAAAAAAAGTTTAAATGTACTGTTATGAAAATGTACAGAAATATTATGTTCTTCTTTTAGTAAAAAAATAAATAAATATTTTCAGCAAAAAACAAAACAAAACAACAAGTCTAACCAAGTTGTGTGCAAAAAAATGCCTTTTCTGAGAAACTTTTAGCTGCTGTACCATGCTTCAATGGTGATTCCTACAGGTTAGAGACCAGAGTCTACCAGATAACTCCATCAACACAGAAACTAGTATATTATTGTGAAATCACAATAAAAAAAACAAAATAAAAAAAAACTTTAATTTGAAAATGAACATTATAATTCTGATTCAAGACATGAGGACAGGATACATAATTTATGGATACAGGATACATAATACATAATTGCAACGGGCTCTGGGTCTGGCTGTGCTCCAGATCGGGGCGCGACGCTCTCCAGACACCGAATGACAGTTTCTTAGTCTGGTGGTGTCTGGGAGGTCGAGGGGTTGGTGGAAAGTAGCCCTGATCCGGAACAAGGTCTTGAAGCTTCTAGCTTCTTACAGAATCATCTTAACATCAGCATTTTTCAGTAAAAAGGGAAGAGAAGAGGAAGAGGTGTTTGATCTTGTGATCCGTGAATATAAGGGGTGAAGATGTCACACCCTCTTAAGGTGTCTGAGCCAATAAGGAGTTTCCCTTTCAGAGGGAAGTTTTACGAGTCTTTGTTCTGTAGCAAGATATTAGCATAAGACACTGGATTGAATGAATGAGAAAAGAACCTTCTAGATTCTTATAATACTAATGTGTCACAGAGTTAGTAACATGTAACATAAATTACCAAATAGGAAACGAAAGTTGGAGTCCGTAGATACCAAACATGGAACATTAATACCAAAATAGTTCAAAAGAGAGAATTAATACATAGAATAAAGCCTAAAAAGGAAAGTCACGAGATGGGACACCTAGTTCTGCCTGTGGTTTAGCTACGTTTGGGATGCTAGTTGCAGTTTTGGGGGATGGGTTCACAGAACTTTGATAGAGTGAGTTCATGGGTAATTCATTAAATATATTGAATAATTGTGTTTGATCGCTCCAGACGCTACAGATATGAATCCCTGTACCTGTTTGTATTGAATATCTTTAGTAACTTCATATTGGAATCTTAATCTTCTGTGTCTTCGTCTTCCTGCCTCCACGCACCCGTGACAATTATGTATAATATTAATTTAGTCTACCTCTCTAAAACAGGCATTGCGTTCTTTCGATATACTTATGAGATTACATTATCAATATAAACTAATATGCATAGCCTATTTCAAAAGCAGGGAAATGCAATAGACCAGGCACCTTATGTTTTATCTTTTAAAATGATCGAAATTTTTTCCCATTTTGCATTATCCTTCAAAATTCGGTTAAGGGCTTTGTTCAGACCGAACTTCTCTCACAAATGGTGGACTTATTTCAAGTCGTTTATTTTACTACAAACTGGATGTTACCGAAGATATTCAAGGTTCTTATGGTCTGTCAGTACCAGGAACGCGTGTTTGGCTCCCTCCAGCCAATGCCTCCACTCTTCCAAGGCAAGCTTAACAGCAAGAAGTTCCCTGTTACAGATGGAGTAGTTGACTTCCGCCGGGCTGAGCTTGCGGGAGAAGAAGGCGCATGGATGGAGTCTACTTGGCGTCCCCTGCTGCTGCGACAACACCGCTCCCACTCCAGTTGTTGAGGTGTCCACCTCGACGACGAACTGTTTTTCTGGGTCTGGATGGACGAGTAAGGGAGCGGTGGTGAAGGCTTCCTTCAGGTGGTTAAAGGCGTTGGTGGCTGCTGGGTTCCAGGACAGAGACTTGGGCTTATTACGGAGCAGGCTGGTAAGTGGATGGGTGATGGAACTGTAACCTTTGATGAACCGTCTGTAGAAGTTGGAGAATCCGAGAAAGCGCTGGAGCTCTTTAATGGTGGTGGGTTCTGGCCAGTTGGTGATGGACTCCACCTTCCTCTCGTCCATCCGGATGCCACTGTGGTCTATGTTGTAACCCAGGAAAGAGACGGAAGGTTGGTGGAAGGAGCACTTCTCTGCCTTGAGGAACAGGTTGTACTGACGAAGACGGGTGAGGACCTCCGCAACGTGTTGGCGATGTTCGGCCTGGCTCCGGGAGTATATGAGTATGTCGTCGATGTAGACTAGGACAAAGCGGTGGAGAAAGCACCTCATGTATGAAATCCTGGAATACGGAGGGGGCGTTGACCAGTCCATACGGCATTACAAGATATTCGTAGTGGCCAGTAGGGGTGATGAAGGCGGTCTTCCACTCGTCCCCCTCACGTATCCGGATGAGGTTGTACGCGCTGCGGAGGTCCAGCTTCGTAAACACAGTGGCACCACGGAGATGTTCCAGGGCCGCTGGGACGAGAGGAAGGGGATACCTGAACTTGACTGTAATCTTGTTGAGTGAGCGATAATCGATGCATGGCCGCAAGCCTCCGTCCTTTTTAGCCACGAAGAAGAAACTGGAAGCAGCAGAGGAAGTAGACGGCCTGATGTAACCTTGGGCGAGGGCTTCCTTGATGTAATCCTCCATGGCCTTTTCCTCCGGGATGGAAAGTGGGTATATCTTACCCTTTGGCACTGGTTCACCCGGAAGCAGGTCGATGGCACAGTCCCATGGCCGGTGTGGAGGCAGCTTGGAAGCCCGTTGCGGGCAGAAGACATCGCTGAAGGGGGCGTAACACTTGGGGATGTCGACGGAGCGTTGTTCGACTGGACTTTCGATGGACATGGCGCAGAGAGAGAGGTCAGGCGAAGGAGATGGTGGAACAGGAAGTTCAGCCAGACAGCGAGAGAAGCATGTGTCGCCCCACTTCAGGATTTCGCCCGTTTTCCAGGAGATGGTGGGGTTATGCTGCTCCAACCAGGGGCGCCCCAGAACCACGTCAGCGGTGGAATCCTCCAGAACCAGCAGATGTATCTCTTCTTGGTGTAGTAATCCAACTTGAAGTGTTACTGGTCCAGCCACGGTGCGGACGCGCTTACGACTCAGGGGTTTGCCGGTTATTGAGCTGATCTTGTAGATGGTCGGAGACGGAGTGGTCTTGAGACGTAGTTGGCGGCAGATGGCGCCGGAGACGAAGTTGCCGGCTGATCCTGAGTCGATGAGCGCAACCACTGACAGGGAGACAGTAGCGGCAGTAAGATTGGCGACAGTAGTGAGTGGTTTCATTTTATGAGTAGCAGGAATAATAGCACTCACCAGGGGTCGCGGCGGTCGTGTGGGGCATGCTGAAATCACATGCCCAGGGCCTCCACAATAGAGACAGAGATGCAGGGTCAGCCGGCGGCGACGCTCTTCAGAAGATAGACGAGAGTTTTCCACTTCCATGGGTTCTTGGGCTGGTTCTGGAGTGCTGACGGGTTCGGATCGGCAGAGGAGCACGTTGGAGAGGGACTGGTCCTGGTGCTCTTGGATGCACGCTTGCATGCGAGTGGCACAGCGAATGGAGAGCTGGATGAATTTCTCGAGGCCGATGGAGTCCTCGCATGCAGCGAGATGCAGCCGCACCCGAGGTTCTAATCCTTGACGATAAGTTGTTATCAGGGCTTGTTCATTCCATCCGCTGAGTGCTGCAAGCGTTCTGAATTGCAAAGCATAATCGTAAATAGACATTGATCCTTGTTTTAAATTATAAAGTTTCTCACCAGCTGAAGAATCCGTGATCGGTTTCCCGAACACTTCCCGGAAGTGGGAAATAAACGCCGAGTAGGATTGGGTTACAGTGCCCCGCTGGGACCAGATGGAATCGGCTCATTTCAATGCTTTGCCGCTGAGCTGAGAAATGATGAATGCAATCTTGGATGTGTCACTCGGGTACAGGTGCGGCTGCATCTCCAGGACCAGTGTGCATTGCAGCAGGAATCCGCTGCAATCCTCCGCCGATCCGCCGAAGGAGAACTGTTGACATTGGCGGTGGTGTTCGCTGGTGCAGGTGAAGGGACAGTGACTGGAGATGGCGGTGGTGGGTTGATGGTCAAAGTGCGCCGAAGCGCATCCACCAGATCCTGAAATGGGTCCGGCTGGCTCATACTGGGTCTGCGGTGTTGGTCCGGTCTTCTGTTACGGTACACAGGAGGCAGACACAGATGTAACTGGTAATGGTTGTTTTATTGACCACAGTAGAGCAGAGGATAACACACAGGTGAGTGAACTGGTTGTAGATAATGTAGAACGGGTAGTATGAGGAATAGTTACTGTCCTTTCTGTTGCAGGTAGAGATACGTTGGAGCTTGGAGATCGCTGGAGAACTTGGGAGCTGGCTGAAACACACCCACACAGCAGACGAGGCACACAGAGGGAAGGAGACACGCTGGAGACAGGTGAGTATACGAAGAGGAGTCCTTGAGGTAAGCATAACAGGGAGTATATGCGAACGAGACCGGACATAGAGTGCTGTGTGAGTGTGTGCTTTATAGTGCTGCTGATGAGTGAAGTGATGAGGTGCAGGTGGTGGTGATCAGTACTCTGGAGACAGCGTGCGTTGTGATTGGGTGATGTTGGAACCTGACGTGTCTGTGACACTGGACAATCGAAAGGGCAAAAATATTTTAGTCTGAATATAACAAAAATATATTGGATATGATGAAATGTAATAATGTTATTTAATGAATATAATTGTCAGGCTGTGTACTCGAAGGAAGACGTAGGAAAACAGGTAAATATCAAAATAATCCAAGTTTAATCCAAACAGGCAGACAGGCAGATACAACACAACGTATTAAGACGGTAAACAGACAATGAACTGAAAACAAACAGGAACTTATATACACAAAGGAAGATTAACTAATGATGTGCAGCTGTGAAAATGAGTGTCCATAGTAACAAATGAATGTGCGCAGGTGAGGAGCAGGAGGGATGCTGGGAAATTGAGTGCTAGTGTAAATTGAGTACCGTGACAGTACATCCCCCTCCCGTGAGGCACGTCCTCACGCCATAACGGAACATCCACGGGGAGGGCCGGAAGGGGTTCTGGAGGCGGGTGATGGTGATGAAGGACAGGTGGAAGGCTGAGGAGACGGTGCTGAAGGTGGAGAAGGTGGTGCTTGAACGACGATCCCTTTGCGGTGATGGAGATGATGAACCGCTGGCACAGACCCAGAGCTCCTCAGTGCCGACAGCCCGTGGCGAAGATGAAAGAGGGAGGAGTCCAGATGGTGACTTGGCTGATGACAGCTAGGGAACAACCGACAGAGGCGTGGCCAATGGCGCCGACGGAGAGGCGATGGAGACAAGCGACATCGCTGGTACTGGAGACCTAGGCGATGTCGCAGCAACGACCGTCGAAGGTGTAGGCAGAGTACCCGAGGGCTGAGGTGGATCTGGTGTGACAGAGGACAGAGGTGACTCCGAGGGGAAGGAGGAGCCCGCTGACGTCGTATGGGTGGAGGGACAGAGTGCAGCGGACGGACTGCAAGTCCGTGACGGAGGAGGTACGACGAGGGACCAAGGGGGAGCCGGCAGGACGAGGGAACCCGAAGGAACCGAAAGTCCGAGGGTCTCCGGTGAAGCTGTAGGTGGGAGGAGCCTGATGTAGCCGAACAGGTCGTCAGGCCGAGATGGAGCAAAGATCTCAGAGGCCGGAGGCGGAGCCGCAGGATCCTCAGGTGAAGGCACTGCAGGTGGTCAGCTCTGTCCTCTCTTCCTCGGGCTCTGGCTGATGCATCGTGGCGGGTGTTGGCTCACCGTTTGCGGGGGGCACACGCGAGTTCTTCGCGGTCGAGGGTGTTGCAACGGGCTCTGTGTCTGGCTGTGCTCCAGATCGGGGCGCGACGCTCTCCAGACACCGAATGACAGTTTCTCAGTCTGTTGGTGTCTGGGAGGTCGAGGGGTTGGTGGAAAGTAGCCCCAATCCGGAACAAGGTCTTGACGGTCTCGTCATCCAGGGAGTTGGTGACAGCCAAACAAATAAAGTCTCTAACAAAGGAAAAAAGGTCTGCGCTCTCCTGAGCCCGGACGAACATTATTGCCCTCTCGTCCATTTCGGGTGGTCCGTTCATCTGTCAGGCTGTGTACTCGAAGGAAGACGTAGGAGAACAGGTCAATATCACAATAATCCAAGTTTAATCCAAACAGGCAGACAGGCAGATACAACACAACATAGTAAGACAGTTAACGGACAACGAAATGAAAACAAACAGGAACTTATATACACAAAGGAAGATTATTTATACCGTGCAGCTGTGAAGATAATGAGTGTCCATAGTAACAAATGAATGTGCGCAGGTGAGGAGCAGGGCGGATGCTGGGAAATGGAGTGCTAGTGCTGGTGACCGTGACAATAATGTAATATGAATAAAACATGAATTTAAGTAAAAAAAATTGGAACACTTTAATCCTGGAAGGCAGAGGTGGATTAACACACAGGCTTGCATAGGCTGCATATGTGGGGCCCTGGATTGGGCAGACTATTTTTTTTAGAATAATTTTTAATTTATTTTAGTGTGAAAAAAGGCCCTCATTGGCCCATAAGAAACATTAAAAAATAAGCAGGTGATTGGATAGATGTGACATTTGGGTCACATCTGTCCAATCAGCTGCTGGTCAAATAATGTCAATCATTTTCATTTAGGCCTATGTCAATTTCTCTGTACTATACTTCTGTCAGGATCACTATCGTCAAAGATGACTGGCAGTTAGCATACAGTTTAGCTAGTGTCAGCTGATGCGAGCTTGACTAACATGACCTGTCAGAATTAACACTACGCTTGATTTCTGTCAGGATTACTATCATCAAAGATGACTGGCAGTTAGCATACAGTTTGGACTGGCAGTATGGTTCTGTTCTGCCTATCCATGTAGCCTAGCATGGATAAGACTCGCCAAAACAAAACCATATGCTGACAACCCCCCAACCACAAACTGATTGCGAAATCTGATGAAAAGGTAACTGGAAGGACAATACGACATAATGGAAAGGAGCAGCATATCCCTCTGAATAGCAAACTGGAGGCAGCATGCCCCCTACAGGAGGGAAGTAGCAGTGAAGGGGTGCTCTTCTTGCAACTTCTGAGAAGAGCAGCATGCCCCTTACTGGAGGATAGTAGCAGCGAGGGGTGCTCTTCCTACAAGCAGCTGAGGAGAGCAGCATGCCCCTTTAAAAGCAGTTACCTGATTGAGCTTAAGACAACAGCATGTGGCCAATACCCAAAAGCTTATGGAACAAGGTGGATAATCTTAAACAGATGCCTTAAAAATCATGCTGTCAAAAACCTGATAGCATTCAGCAAAACAGTGCTTCCCACAGATCTGAAATACTTGTAGCTGTGTGGAAAATTCTCCTACCCACAGCACAAAAAATGATCAGACGCTACAATAGTTAACTTCGAATTAACGAGAAATGAAATTAATATTGAATTTGAATCAAATTAAATACAGTTGTGTAACCATATAATAACCAGGGTGGCTTACACATTTTAGTTACTTATTTATGAACAAGACCTAAATACACTCTGACTCTTATTTTGCAATGTGTATGCTTACTATTGTGGGCTGCTCATTCAAGTTTAGATGAGGTAGATGATAATATATGTTCTTACAACCATTTACAATATTTTACAATACCATAAAATAAACTTTTGTCAATAAGAACAACATTAGTCATATCAACATAAACAATCGCTTGGCATAATAGTATGCATTTAGTATACATTGATTGCAAAACCACTTAGAAGCAGTGTGAGCACTGCGTGAGCAGGTAGAACACGCAACAGTGCCACATTTATCTTTGAAACGTGCAGCACATACATGAAACAGCCTTTTAAAATTTAATCACACCAGGTATCGCAATCTATGTTTTCCCATCCACAAAATGTTGGAAGCGCTGAAAGAGCTTAAGAAGGAAACTTAGCTTTGCTTTGCGAAGACGTTGAGATTTATGAAGGATGAAATACAGCCAGCTGTGATGTGGATTCTTTATCTCCTTCTTGATATCCTTCCCCTTTGTGTGATGAGTGCAGATCTAATCTGAACATGTTTTGGGTCACTTCCAAATTGAGTAGCTTATAATCAATGCGGCAAATTAGTGTGTTTGTTCAAGAACTTGAACATGGAGTAAAATCCGTGTAAATTCGCTAAATTCCTGATTACAGGACATGGACACCCCTCCAAATCACTGAATTCAGGTGTTCCAATCACTTCCATGGTCACAGGTGTATAAAATCAAGCACCTAGGCATGCAGACTGCTTCTACAAACATTTGTGAAAGAATGGGTTGCTCTTAGGAGCTCAGTGAATTCATCCGTGGTACTGTAATAAGTTGCCACCTGTGCAATAAGTCAATTTGAATCATAAGGGCTAGAAACAAAATTCTTTGTTCCTCTGATTCCTTGGGTCAAGACGATTCGATTGCACCCTATGACGTCATTTTCTGTCATGAAAATTTTTCCGCCATTTTGAATTTTCTGAAAAACCTACTTTTTTTAACTCCTCCTAGGCCGTTACTCCGATTTGCACGAAAACTGAACCAGATCATCTTCAGACCATACCGACAAAAAGTTATGGAATTCAAGTTGATTCCTTAAACTGTTTTCGAAAAAGACGCAAACTAATTGTATGTAGTGCTTGTGAAAATAGACATAAGGCTGTATCTCCGCAACACTTTATCGTATTCAGACCAAACTTGGTACATGTCATCACAAGGCATCATGCAGTGTTTTGGCACAGCGCCACCTACTGGTTCGGAAATATGAAAAAGTGATATTTTCGCTTATAACTTCTGATGGTTTGACCAAAAATCATAAATTTGGTCTCGTTAGATTCGGGGCATCATGTCGAGTCGAATGATAACCAATTTTCCCATATCGGCCATTTTGGCCGCCAGCTATTTTGAATTTTGTGCTAAAACACTGTATTTTACGAACGCATTAGCATATCGATACAAAACTCGGTATGGGTCATCCGGACAATGCCCTGAAGGAGCCTGAGAGGTTTCAGACCAGCGCCACATTGTGGTCAAAAGTTATAACAAAATTTACAAAAATGCTGATAACTTTTGATTGTATTAACCCTCTGGAGTCTGAGGCTGATTTGGGGCCTGGAGAAGTTTTGACATGCCCTGACATTTGTGCTTTTTTCAGTTGTTCATAAACATATAAATGACAAAAGTGTCATTATACTGTATTCAGCACAAACTAGGCTACCATAATATGTGAGGAACATGTATGTACATGTTTGTGTTTTTGAAGGAATAACGTTTATGCGTGGTTATTGAAAAAACAAAAAACTTAAGTCACTGAAATAATGCCAAAAAAAGTATATTAAATCTGTGTTCATAAGACTTCTGGGTATTGGAGGTTGTAGACTAGAGTTTTTGCTTCAGAATTATGTAAAAATTATGCTGCCTACTCCTTCATATAAAACAATATATTGATTTAGTTTTTGTAAGACACTTTTTGTCAAGAAACACAGTATGCGTGGAGGCGTGAATCTGCATGAATAATGGGTGATTCTCACCTGAGAAGAGAAAAGAACCACATAATAATGACCTGAAATGACTTGCATATTAATGAGGTCTTTCAGTCAGGTAGGCTGTGAAAAAACCCTCTGTAATCATGTCTCAGCTCAATTTAAAATAATTGTATTCTATTATATTCTTTAAAATATAATGTATTTCTGTGATGCAAAGTGCCTGAAAAATTATGTTACCTCTATGGCATTTCATATAGGCTTTTAAAAGCATGCACATTTGGAGAAATATTGATGGATTCTTATATGTTTATGTCAAATTTCTATACAGAGGAGTAATATTTATTCTATATTTATTCTCATCACTATGAGTGCTGGATACTGTGTTTTCAGTTCATACTTGCAGCTGGAGGGCGCTCTCTGTGCACCTTTAGGCCACAAATCCATATAAAGAAGAAAAGGAACCAGGAACTAACTGCATGTCTTCTAGAGCTGGCTAACCATGGCTTTAACATCCAGATAAACACTTTTCAAGATAATAAATACACGATTGAGACGATGTATGCATGTATTGACTGAATTTGCGTCTGAATAGCGCTGGCTCCGTGGGCGTGGCCGCATTAGCGGATAATGAGCTGAATCACAGACTTCTGACATGGCTCTCTTTTCATACAGATTACATAAACAGAGAAAGTTTGTTTTTCGATTTGACTTGCACGATTTAAAACCTGACATTTCAACGTTTCTTTAGACATAAGTGTAATTTTTTTGTCATTAGTATCCACTAAGTTACAGTTCATTTTCTGAGAACTATCAGATTGGAGTTCGTTCAGAGGGAGACGAGAGATCACGCATCATGTTAGTTTTCTTTATTTTACAAAAAGCACAACATTCTGTTTTTACTCTGAGTGTACACAAATGAAAGAAGATATTCAACAGATTAAAATGGTGTATAACTCTTAATTGTATGTGCAACACTGACGGAGTATTTTGAGTCTCTTTCACACTGGTAAGAAAAAAAACGTGGTGGTATCGCCGGCGATACCTCAGACCTCAGAGTGTTAACCGATTGTAATGAAACTGGTCTCAGTTGATTCCTTGGGTCATACCGAGAACACAAATATCAAATTTGCCATAGTCGGCTGAACTTCCTGTCTGCCATATTATTTTTCTTTAAAAACCTACTTTTTGAACTCCTCCTAGATCGTTGCTCCGATTTTGGCCAAAATCGAACCGTATCATCTTTAGACCATGCCGACAAAAAGTTATGGATTTCAAGTTGATGCGTCAAATCATTTTTGTATACCGGAGCAACGAATTTGAGGCATGATGCAAAACCCAGTCTTGAAGTTGTATCTCTGCAATGCTTTGACATATTGACACCAAACTTTGCAAGTGTCATTGTCACCTCACTCTGATCATACCACATTAATTTGGTCACAGTGCCACCTATTGGTCGAAAGTGATGAAACAGTAAATCCTCATTTTTGATCATTTTTCAGCTCTTTTGCCTAAAATTATCTCAATAGGTCTTTAATTGCTCACTGTTGCAGTTGGTCGAATCCTCCAAGCCATGTTGGCTCGCCTGTTGTGCCGCTTTTTGCTTGGCCCCGTAATTGCTGCTTGCAGCTATATTTATTATCATTATTATTATTTATTAGAAAGGTATATTCTGTTCTAATTTAATTATGTAAATTAATTTTAATTGTTTTTCGGCAGTGGTGTAATGTAATGAAGTAATAATACTTTGTTACAGTACTTAAGTATTTTTTGGGAGAATCTGTACTTTACTTGAGTTTTTATATTTCTGTCAACTTCTACTTTTACTCCACTACATTTCCTAAATAAAATGTATACTTTTACTCCGATACATTTACCCAAAGCATTTTCGTTACTTACTACAAAATAAAGTCGGAAGAACACAGATTGCAAGCAAGCATGCGCAAACAAGTGCTCACACAACCACAGTTGATTTCATTTTCCAGGTTGCATCCGTTGCTGGAGCGGCTGAGAAGAGTGCCCTGTCATTATACAGTACAAGAGCGACCTCTAGAGGCGAAATAAAAACTACCACTGATGCCTCTCAGAATTTGTTTTGACACGTGACGTGAGGCTGCGCGCTGCACAGAGCAGGACACTTCAAAAACGGATTTAAAACGGACAACGAAACAGTATGTTATACAGTGTACACTACAGTACATGTTTTCATATCATTATAAAGTAGCCTAATTATTTTATTGATTATTAGTGGAGAACAGCAGTATGTTTGTCGTCGAGGCTGAGAGGATGTTAACAATAGTACTACCTCAAGCGGTTAAAACAATGTGACAAAAACACCAACTGTTTAATGTCATGATTGTTACCATTCATTTGCATTAGTTTATATCCATTTGTTCGCTGATATGCATTCATTATACAGCGAAGTTGCATATTTAAACTGTATCATCATCATGTAGCGACAGAAACAGAAATCAGAAATGAATTTGATTTCAGTTCTTTTTTTATTGGCACTGTAACACATATTTTGATTAGATAATCAAGTTTTCTAAAATAGAGGCAAAAAATGTGTGAAAGTGTACATATGCCATGCCTTTGTGTAAAGATGGCAATTTTTAAGCATGACTGTTTAGATTTATATGAAATGGTAACACTTTACAATAAGAGCCCATTTGTAACATTAAATAAGGTTAATAAAAGTAATGTTCATTTTTAATTTCAACATTAACATTTTAACATTTTAAAGTCGTCTCTTACATTAGTTATAATGCACTATGAATTAACATGAACGATCAATGTATAATTAATGTAGTATTTTTTATATTTAAAAATTACAAAGAACATTTAGCCATTTTTTTTAAAATCAAAGAAACAAAATGTAAGTGAGTTAAAACTGAACACAATCTTGCTGCTCAAACTGTGTATAGAATAATTTTTAATAATATTTTTTTGCTCCTTTTGTATTTTACATTTACTTGTACTTTTACTTTCAATACTTAAGTACGTTTAATATCAAAAAAATACTTTTTGTACTTAAGTACAAAAATATCACACACTTTAAAACTTTTACTCAAGTAACATTCCAAACAGTGACTATAACTTCTACCAAAGTCATTTTCTGGTAAGATATCTATACTTTTACTCAAGTATGGTTTTCGAGTACTTCATACACCACTGTTTTTTGGTGCATCAATGTTGAGCTGTAGTAGAGCGTGCTCACAAAGGCAATTTAGCCTATTTTAATTTGATTTGCTGACATGTGAAATGCAAATCTTGTCTGCAGTGTGGCCTTTTTGCATTTATT
Source organism: Megalobrama amblycephala (assembly GCF_018812025.1). NCBI lineage: Eukaryota > Metazoa > Chordata > Actinopteri > Cypriniformes > Xenocyprididae > Megalobrama > Megalobrama amblycephala. Next base: position 3,155,648 of record NC_063044.1, on the reverse strand, counting down.
TTTTAGGTTTATTGATCCAAAATGTTTTTATATATTTTCTTCTATATCTTCGTGTGATGTTCTGGACATTGTGGCTTTGAAATGTTATGAGGAATAGTTTTATGAATGTTTATCCACAATGCATTTCATTTCACTTAAAAAAAAAGATTAAAAGGCATTTTCAGTTTTGCCTATCACTTGACAGGCAGTCTTGGTCACTTTATTAGAAAGTTGTTTCTGTGTGCTGTGTGTGAGAGAAAATAAAAGTTGTCTTAAGGCCCGGGTATAGGCCTACTTAATTCTGTCTCACGCACAGTTGAGTGTGCAAGTCTTTCAAAGTAAGGCACCAGATCGGCTGCTGCCTGACAAAAGCAATGCATTCTGGTTAGAAAATTTGTCTGACTTTGATCGGCGCTGCAGCCACCTTATGATCACGTGCCATCAAAGTACCGCGAGAACAAAACAAGCTGCCTATGTCAGGCGCTGCAGTTGCTCAAAATCGTCTGCGAAAGCCTTGATGACGACACACTTTATTCTCATTTGTCAGATTTGTGATGACATTGGTTTTGTGATAACCAATCTTAATACTGAACATATGATATTCAGAACATGGGAATTTCAATCGCATCCACTTCTTCGATTACAATCAATGCAAAAATTGCGTGGTGTGCCATGAATGATGTTGGTTCAGCACACTACAGAAAGCACAAAGTTTCCGACCTGACATCCGTCTCTTTACGCCTCCCTCGCCTGCAACCGGCAGATGTTGCCAGCTGGTGGCAGGCTAGTGTAGTTCATCTCGAACAAGCCTAGTCACAAGGGGAGCACATGGAAAGATCACATGAGGAGCAGGGAATCACATGACAACAGGGAGCACATGGCAAAAAATAACAAACATAGCTATGAAACAAAGCATTAACATCAAAATAAAACATGAAACATGAACATGAACCAAAACACCAAAACAAGACATGACACTTACACTTAATTTTACTCTTAACCCTCTGAAGTCTAAGGCTGATTTGGGGCTTGGAGAAGTTTTAACATGCCCTGACATTTGTGCTTTTTTCAGTTGTTCATAAACATATAAATGACAAAAGTGTCATTACACTGTATTCAGCACAAACTAGGCTACAATAATATGTGAGGAACATGTATGTACATGTTTGTATTTTTGAAGGAATAATGTTTATGCGTGGTTATTGAAAAAACAAAAAACTTAAGTCACTGAAATAAGGCCAAAAAAAGTATATTAAATCTGTGTTCACAAGACTTCTGGGTATTGGAGGTTGTAGACTAGAGTTTTTGCTTCAGAATTATGTAAAAATTATGCTGCCTACTCCTTCATATAAAACAATATATTGATTTAGTTTTTGTAAGACACTTTTTGTCAAGAAACACAGTATGCGTGGAGGCGTAAATCTGCATGAATAATGGGCCATTTACACTTGAGAAGACAAAAGAATCACATAATAATGACCTGAAATGACTTGCATATTAATGAGGCCTTTCAGTCAGGTAGGCTGTGAAAAAAAACCCTCTGTAATAATGTCTCAGCTCATCATAAACAGCAATACTGTGAAATATTATTACAATTTAAAATAATGGTATTCTATTATATTCTTTAAAATATAATGTATTTCTGTGATGCAAAGTGTCTGAACAATTATGTTACCTCTATGGCATTTCATATAGACTTTTAGCTTAAAAGCATGCACATTTGGAGAAATATTGATGGATTCTCATATGTTTGTCAATTTTCTATACAGAGAAGTAATATTTATTGTCATCACTATGAGTGCTGGATACTGTGTTTTCAATTCGTACTTGCAGCCGGAGGGCGCTCTGTGCACCTTTAGTCCACAAATTATTCTAAAGAAGAAGAGGACATTTCAGGAATGGTGTTTTCAATTCATACTTGCAGCCGGAGGGCGCTCTCTGTACACCTTCAGGCCACAAATTCATATAAAGAAGAAAAGGAACTAGGAACTAACGGCATGTCTTCTAGAGATCACTAACCATAGCTTTAACATCCAAATAAACACTTTTCAAGACAATAAATACACGACTGAGACGATGTATGCATGTATTGCCTCTGAATTTGCGTCTGAATAGCACTGGCTCCGTGGGCGTGGCCGCATTAGCGGGTAATGAGCTGAATCTCGGACTTCTGACATGGCTCTCTTTTCATACAGATTACATAAACACAGAATGTTTGTTTTCGATTTGACTTGCACGATTTAAAACCTGACATTTCAATGTTTCTTTAGACATAAGTGTCATTTTTTTTGTTATTAGTATTCATAAGTTACAGTTCATTTTCTGAGAACTATCAGATTGGACTTCGTTCAGAGGGAGAGGAGAGATCACGCATCATGTTAGTTTTCTTTATTTTACAAAAAGCACAACATTGTGTTTTTACTCTGAGTGTACACAAATAAAAGAAGATATTCTATAGTTTCAATTGATATATTACTTATGACAAGAAATGACAGAGTATTTTAAGTCTCTTTTGCTGCAATGTGAAAAAAAATCCTGCAAAACGCGCCAGCGTGTTTTCAGACCTCAGGGAGTTAATAACCTCATTTCAATATACTTTATATATTTGAATATGTATGTCCAAATATGTGATATTGCTACGTTTAACAGTGGAAGAAACTAAGAAAGTATGAGATGATGTAATACCACCTTTGCCAAGAAGAAATCAAATTGCTGGAGGTAAGATGGCGGTGTGAGAAGTCATGAAGTTCTCTGCTCCGGGTATTTCTTTAATTTAACCCTCAGGGGTCTGAGGATTTTTGGGGCCCTGGAGAAGTTTTGACATGCCCTGACATTTGTGCTTTTTTCAGTTTTTCATAAATATATTAATGGAAAAAGTGTCATTACACTGTATTCAGCACAAACTAGGCTACAATAATATGTGAGGAACATGTATGTACATGTTTGTGTTTTTGAAGGAATAACGTTTATGCGTGGTTATTGAAAAAACAAAAAAAACTTAAGTCACTGAAATAAGGCCAAAAAAAGTATATTAAATCTGTGTTCACAAGACTTCTGGGTATTGGAGGTTGTAGACTAGAGTTTTTGGTTCAGTATGATGTAAGAATTATTATGCATACTCCTGCCATATAAAACAATAGAGAGATTTAAATTTTCTAAGACACTTTTTGTCAAGAAACACAGTATGCGTGGAGGCATGAATCATCATGAATAATGGGATTCACACCTGAGAAGACAAAAGAATCGCATAATGAGTTGTAATGACCTGCATAAATAATGAGCTCTTTCAGTCAGGTAGGCTGTGAAAAAACCCTCTGTGATCATGCTGATAACAGGATTAATGTCCACTCTTGATAAAAAAAACATGATTTTTGTGATCTCATGCATGCACGTATTATCGCACATGATGTGAAGAAAATTTTGTATAGCCCTATGTTAGATTACAGTACCAGTCAAAAGATTGGACAAATTTTTTTTTTTTTTTTTTTTTAAAGTCTTAAGTCTCTAACCAAATAATGGTTTTCTATTTTAATATACTTTAAAATATAATGTATTTCTGTGATGCAAAGCATCTGAACATTCCTACCTCTATGGCATTTCATATAGGCTACTATATTTGTTATATTATATAGCCTAAACATTAATGTGCAGTTGACAAACTATACATCATTAAAAAGATCTAAGACTCAAGCTTCACATTTTGACTCTTAAAATCTTATATTGACCATAATTTCTTAACTCCCTGAGGTCCGAAAACGCGCCGGCGCATTTTGCAGGATTTTTTTCACATTGCAGCAAAACAGACTTAAAATACTCCGTCATTTCTTGTCATAGAGACATAAGTAATATATCAATTGAGTAAGTTAACACTCTGAGGTCTGAGGTATCGCCGGCGATACCACTGTGGTTTTTTTCTTACCAGTGTGAAAGAGACTCAAAATACTCTGTCAATGTTGCACATACAATTAAGAGCTATACACCATTTTAATCTGTGGAATATCTTCTTTTATTTGTGTACACTCAGAGTAAAAACAAAATGTTGTGCTTTTTGTAAAATAAAGAAAACTAACATGATGCGTGATCTGTCGTCTCCCTCTGAATGAAGTCCAATCTGAAAAGTTCTCAGAAAATGAACTGTAACTTATGAATACTAATGACAAAAAAATGACACTTATGTCTAAAGAAACGTTGAAATGTCAGGTTTTAAATCATGTAAGTCAAATCGAAAACAAACATTCTATGTTTATGTAATCTGTATGAAAATAGAGCCATGTCAGAAGTCCGAGATTCAGCTCATTACCCGCTAATGTGGCCACGCCCACGGAGCCAGCGCTATTCAGACGCAAATTCAGAGGCAATACTTGTATGCATTGTCTCAATCGTGTATTTATTGTCTTGAAAAGTGTTTATTTGGATGTTAAAGCGATCTCTGGCCTCTGTTAGTTCCTGAAATGTTACATGATATGCCTCTTCTTTTACTAAGTCATTTGTGGACTAAAGGGGCAGAGCGCCCTCCGGCTGCAAGTCTCTTTCACACTGGTAAGAAAAAAAACACGGTGGTATCGCCGGCGACTTACTTACATTTTTCAACACGCCCGAAAATATAAATGAAGAACTTCACTAGCACGATATGCTGAGGGCTAATACTAAATAAACGGTCGATATCGCAGAGGATCTCGATGATTCTACACGAGGTGTGGAGGGAGCCGCAGCCTACTCGGACCAGGGGAGACGATATTTGAGAACTCCTTGGAGGCATAAGATCTGAAGTAGCGGCACTCAGAGATTCGGAGATTCTCGCCGAACATGAGTCATCTATATCAGCTGTGACTTCGCTGTTGGAACATGAACAAAAACTGAAGGATGTCGGTGAATCTCTTACAGATGTGGATGGTCGTGTCACTGCTCTTGAGTCTACATGCTTGACGCTATCCAAAGATAATGAAAAGCTTAGAGCTAAACTTGATGACCTGGAAAATCACTCTAGGAGAAATAATATTAGAGTGATTGGCATCCCTGAAGGGCCTGAGGGTACACGTTCTACAACCTTTATTGAAACTTTACTGCTCGAGGTCTTTGGGAAAGAAAGTTTTACCAAGGGTCCGGAGGTTGACCGAGCGCACCGCTCTTTGGCTCCCCCGCCAAAACCTAATCAAGCCCTGAGACCATTCATTGTCAGAATGCCCCATTACCAGATGAGGGAACAAATTCTCTGACTTGCATGAGAAAAGGGACAGATAGTATATAAAGGATCCCAGCTTAATTTCTACCCTGACATCAGTGCTGAAGTGGCCAAATGAAGGGCGGCTTTCAGTCAGATCAAAGCCCAGCTGAGAGAAGCTGGCATTGAGTTCAGCCTGCTTTATCCTACACGCCTGCGAATCAGTCACGGAGGAACACGACACTTTTGACACCCCGCAATCAGCTACGGAGTTTATTCAGGGAATCATTTCTCCCTTGACGGATAAGTAACTTAAAGGATGCATCTCGTAATACTTTTTGGTAACTGAAATCAAAGGACTTTTTGAATTAGGTATGGCAGTTTGGCAATGACTCTTATCATTCTACTCTATCCAGTTGGACTCATATGCACTAGTTGTTTTAATGTCATGGTGCGTTAAGTTCTTTTTTATCATTCATGATATAGTCTCAATGGAGCAGAGACACGAGCTGGTGAGATATGGTTCTCTGTATACCAGCGGATGTTTTTTTTTTTTTTTTATGTTGATAGTGGGTTTGTGGAAAGGGAGGGGGGAGGTGAAGGGTGGTTGTGGGCACTTCTACAGCCCACGACTCAAACTCAAAATTATTAAGTTTTGGCATTTAATAAGAAAACTATATAGTTTTCTTATTAAATGCCCCAAACTTAATAATTTTGATTTAAATTTTACCACTTGGAATGTAAAAGGCATGAACAATGTCATAAAGAGAAATAGGATTTTTTTGTCATTTGCGTCTTTTAAATGTAGGCATTGCTTTCTTGCAAGAAACTCACATCCTCAATTCAGATATAATTAAACTCTGACGGGGTTGGTGAGGCCAGGTGTTTCCCTCAAGTTTCAATGTGAAGGGCCAGGCATTACGTGATTGTTACAGGTTGCCTTTATGGAAGGCAAGCGATTCTTGTTAACATATATGCTCCGAATTTTGATGATTCAATTTTTTTCAGTAAAACCTTTGCGACTATACCCCCTTTTGATGACTATGCATTAATCATAGGTGGGGATTTTAACTGTGTTTTGAACACATTTTTGGACCGATCCTCAACCAAAGTTGCTGCTCTAAACATTAAGAATTTTTGTGAGCAATATGGGTTGTTAGATCCTTGGAGATTTCTTTTCCCCTCTCTAAAGCATTCTCCTTTTTCTCACCTGTGCATCACTCTTACAGTTGTATAGATATTTTCTTAGTAGATATGAGTCTCATACCCTTTATTAAAACAAGTACATACCACAGCGTTGTTATTTCTGATCATGCCCCCATTTCTTTTTTACTTAGTTTGCCTGCCCCACATTAATCCTTTAAACCCTGGAGGCTGAACCCTCTGTTCTTAGAAGATGGAGAATTTGTTACTTATCTAAATAAAGAGATAGAGTTTTACTTAGAAATAAATGATCAACCTCATATTTCAAGATCTACATTATGGGAAGCATTAAAAGCGTATTTATGTTGCAAAATTATATCTTTTTGTTCTTATGCTAAAAAACAAGAAACCATTAAGCTCAAGGATCTTTCAGTTGCAATTAGCAGGTTGGATGAGCAGTATGCTACATCTCCTAAACCTGATCTATATAAAGAGAGACTGTGACTTCTAACTAAATATAATCTACTATCTACCTCATATGTAGAGAAAAGTTGTTAAAAACTTGATATACATTTTATGAATTTGGGGACAAAGCCAGTAAATTGTTAACCTTTCAAGCTCGTCAATCAAATAACTTCAAAACGATCATTAGGTCCCCGTCAGGCTCACTGTTGTATTCTTTACAAGATATTAACAATAGCTTTGTTAATTTTTTTACTTCTTTATATACCTCAGAATATCCTAATGATTCAGTAATTATAGATTCCTTTTTTACAAAAGTGAATCTACCAACTATAAATGTCAATTTTAACTCTAAACTTGGCAAACTCATAATGCAAGTATAAGTAACAAATGCCATTTCAGCAATGCAGAGTAGTAAAGCTCCAGGGCCGGCTTTCCTATAGAATTTTATAATAAATTCTCAACATTATTAGGCCCTCTTCTTGTAGCAGTCTATAATGAATCTTTTATTAATGGAACCCTACCTCCAACACTCACACAAGCTTCAATCTCTCTTCTTCAAAAAGATAAAAAGGACCCTACTCTTTTCACTCTGTGAAAAGAGTAGGGTCAAGTCACACAATCCTACTCTTTTCCCTGCTCTTTTCACTCTTAAATGTTGATTTTAAAATATTAGCCAAAGTCCTTGCAATGTGTATAGAACCTGTTCTTCCAACTATAATTTCTAATGATCAAACAGGATTTATTCATGGACGCAATCCATTTAGTAATTTGCGCCGCCTTTATAATGTAATGTACACTAACACACAAGATGACATTATAATTTCCCTTGATACTGAAAAGGCGTTCGATAGGGTAGAGTGGAAATTATTATATTATTATTATTATTATATAATTCCTCAGTAGCCTCTGTGTGCACAAATAATATTTACTCTGAGTATTTTCCTTTGCATCGAGGTACTAGACAGGGATTTCCGCTCTCCCCTTTGCTATTTGTAATTTCAATTGAACCTTTGGCCGCAGCACTTTGTCAGTCTGGTAGTTTTAAGGGTATCACTCGGAATGGAATTGAGTATAAGATTTCATTATATGCGGATGATGTTTTTTTATATGTTTCTAACCCTGATTTATCAGTAGCCCATATTATTTCAGTTTTAGAAGAGTTTGGTAAATTCTCAGGCTATAAGCTTAACATGCTTAAAAGTGAATTATTCCCAGTCAAATCATTTGTCTGTATAGACAAATACTTCCCTTGTCCCGTTTAGAATAGTTCATGATTCATGATAAATTTTGCCCAACTTTTAGGTCATTGCAAAGATGATTTTACCAAATCTTCCAGATTACCCTTGTCATTAGCAGGTCGTATTAATCTAGTTAAAATGTCAGTCCTACCCACTTCCTGTATTTATTTACAAATATTCCTATTTTTATAAGAAAGACCTTTTTCATTAAATTTGACAGCTTAGTTTCTTCCTACCTATGGGAAAACAAAACCCCTCGTATAAGAAAATCCTTTTTACAAAGATCAAAATTTCTTGGGGGGATGGCATTGCCCAATTTTTTATTTTATTACTGGGCAAGTAATGTTCAGAAAATCATACACTGGGTGTCTGACTAAGTCCCACACAATATTCCGCTGTGGGTGCAAGGGGAACAATTATGTAGTAGATTTGGTCTTCGATCCGTAGTCTGTACTTCACTCCCTCTGACTGGAAACATGGATATTTCCTCTTAAAATCCAGTTGTTGCACATACTCTAAAAATTTATTCACAATTTAGGAAGCATTTTGGTCTGCAGGCAGCCTCTATTCTGGGTCCTATAGTTTCCAACTCTTTATTTCCTCCACCCTATGTGGATTCTGCATTCTGTGTTTGGGAAGAGAATGGGATCAGGCTCTTGAAAGATTTATTCTTTAATAATATTTTTTGCTCATTTCAGGAACTTGAAAGTCATTTTGCTTTGCCGAGAACTCTTTTTTTTTTCAGATTTTTGCAAATCAGAAGCTTCATTAAAAAAGTATTTAATTCTTTTCCAGGGCTATCCCCTTCCTCACCCATTGAAACGTTACTTGATCTAAATCCAAACAGTAAGGGGTTTATTTCATCTATATATTCTATTATATCCACTATAGATCCACAAAACTTAGATGGCGTTTGAACGGCCTGGCAGAGTGATTTGGGCATAGAGTTTACAGAGAGGGAATGGGTTGATGTTCTAGGCCAAGTACACTCCTCATCTCCTTGTGCCAGGCATGGTCTTATCCAATTCAAGATACTTAATAGACTTCATTTTACTAACTCAAAGTTAGCTAAGATTTATCCTAACATTAGCTCCGCATGTAATAGGTGTTCACATTCACCCGCTACAACAGCTCACATGTTTTGGTTTTGTCCTCGGTTGGAGGAATTCTGAAAAGGAATTTTTGAGACGTATAATAACATCTATGGAATTCATATTAGTCCTGACCCCTTAATTGCTATCTTGGGCACTAGGCCTGAGGGCATAGAACTTAGGAAAGATATAGGAACAGTTATTGCCTTTACTTCACTTTTGGCTAGGCATTTAATCTTGTTAAAGTGGAAAAAGGCTGACCCCCCAAAATACAGTAAATGGATCAATGAGGTGATGCATTACATCCAACATGAGAAAATAAAATTTACAATTAGAGGTTCAAAATGTAAGTTTTACAAAACATGGTCCTCCTTTCTAAGATATTTTGAAGAACTAAACTTGTCTGAAGAGTGATACCCCCTCACCCCCTTTTTACACTTATTACTGGTGTTATAAAAAAATAACTTTTTTTTAAGATTTATTTTATTAATTTTAAATTATTATGACTGTGTTTATTAATATTGTATGCTCTTGGGTGGAGCGGGTGGAGCGTGCTGATCTAGTGATGATGAGTGGTCTGAGACGGTTGCAACTCCTTCTCCATGCACCCCCTGACGGCCAGATGGTGCGACGATGGGGCTTACCTCGACCCCTGATCAGGATGTTCTGAATGAAACTGGGTGAGAAGGAGTGTTCCTCAGGGGCGTAGTCCTCCCAGTCACAGTCAATGAGGTATTCAAGTCTTTGGCCCCTCCACCGCTAGTTGAGGATGACCCAGACCCTGTAGATGGTTTCCTCTTCAGTGAGTTCTGGAAGAGATGGTACCTCATCGCCACCAGATTCTGTGGGGGGAGACAGCAAAGGTTCATTGTGAGGTTTAAGGAGTGAAACATGGAATGATGGTGAAATACGGTAGTGTGGTGGAAGATTGAGTCTGTAGGTAACCTCGTTGATCTGCCTCCGCACTGTGAACGGACCTACGTAACGGGGACTCAGCTTACGGCAGGGCACTTTAACTTCCTTTTCCGTTGAGAGTCTCGTGTTCTATGTTTTTCCGCAAAGTTTAACCAATGACTTTTGCCGCCTCAACTTTAAACTCCATCCACGACAAGAGACTTCATTTCATTTGCCAGCACGCTCAAACGTGATTGGTTTTTACTTAACCACGATCCGGACCTGAAAAGTTCCTGCAACAAATCATCGATTCGGAAAAACCCTTTTCTCCAAGCCAAGGATGCCGATGAGGAGATTCCCATTTAAAGTTGACAAGCGAGTATCTCCAGATTCTAAAGCTGAACTGGTGCATTAAATTAATGATTCATGGTTCGTTCAGGTCAGGTCTTTTGAAGTGCATACTTTGCTAGAAATCATGCTCATCATTTAATTCTCTCTTAAAACTCTTTCTCTCTCATTTCCTTTCTTTCTGCAATGTGTATGAATGTTTGTGTGTGTGTGCGTGTTTGTGTTAGATTATTGATTATTCTAACACAAACTAAAGTCTCCTGCAGATTTTAAAAGAAAGTTAGCATACACCATTTATCTTGTTTAACACTTCCATTTTGCCATAATTGTATATATCCAGCAAGTAAACCATCAGATTGAAGTGTGATTCTCATAAAACTGTATTTTCTGTATTTTCAGCTTTTTTCAAGGTAAATGTAGGTGTCTTTCCAAAAAAGTACACTTGCAGACTCCAAAAGGACACCAAATAACCAACTGATATGAGTCCATATAATTCATACATTTATGTACACCAGTGGTTCCCAAACTGGGGTGCGCGTACCCCTGGGGGTACGTGAGATGACAGAGGGGGTATGCAAACAAAATGTCGAATTTTGCTGTTCATTTCATTCTTCCCTACCTTAAAATAACATTAAAACCGATCATGTATTTTCTAACAGGCACAATGCCGTAACTACATGATATACAATCAAAATAACACATCTTTTGCAGTCAAATCTGACAGCGTCCATTTCCACATAAGCAGCACACATATGGGTGCGTATATATACACACACACACTACATTGCCAACAGTTTTTGGGCGTCTGCCTTTAAGTGCACATGAACTTTAATGACATCCCATTCTTAATCCGTGGGATTTAATATGGAGCTGGCCCACCCTTTGCAGCTGTAACAGCCTCAACGCTTCTGGGAAGGCTTTCCCCAAGGTTTAGGAGTGTGTTTATGGGAATTTTTGACCATTCTTCTAGAACCGCATTTGTGAGGTCAGGCAGTGATGTTGTCGAGAAGGCCTGGCTCGCAGTCTCCGCTCTAATTCATCCCAAAGGTGTTCTATCAGGTTGAGGTCAGGACTCTGTGCAGGCCAGTCAAGTTCCTCCACACCAAACTCGCTCATCCATGTCTTTATGGACCTTGCTTTGTACACTGGTGCGCAGTCATGTTGGAACAGGAACATTCTTTCACAAATGTTTGTAGAAGAAGTCTGCATGCCTAGGTGCTTGATTTTATACACCTGTGGCCATGGAAGTGATTCAATGATTTGGAGGGGTGTCCCAATACTTTTGGCAATATACTGTGTGTATATATATATATATATATATATATATATATATATATATAGTAGAGATAGGTAATGTTGGCCCTGGAGTGCTAAGGATTACTAAGGCTACAGGCAGGTGAGTTTTTTTCTTTCTTTCAGGGTTGGAGCTAAAGTGGCACTCAAGGACCAATGTTGCATATCCCTGACCTAAAAATTGCAACTAATGGACATGTTTCTCAATCACAGTCCTCACAGAACTGATCTTCAGAAAAATTAACTTGGATGAACAGAGATTTTGGCTAAAAATCTAAAACATTACTTAACATATGTGATAACAGAAAATTTTATATGGATAAAGCAGCATTTATGTACAGCCCGAATTCCGGAAAATTTGGGATGTTTTTTAAATTTGCTGAATTGTCACAAAAGTTTATAGTTTGTGCATATTTTTAAGCCTTGCCAATTTAAATATTCAATTACAAGAAGTAGTAAGTAAACTCACCTTAGTATTCGTGCGCTGCGTGAGAAGTTTTCTGTGTGCACATCTGAAGCATGCGCTCATGTCATGTTTCAGACCACTCACAAATACTAAAGTGAGTTCATTTTGATGGCTTCTGGTGCTTGAAGTGACACATCAAGTGATGAAGCTTGTTGTTAAAATAAGGGGGGGATGAAAATTGCTTTGCTAAAATTGCCCAGTTTAACTTTTTAGGTACCAAAAAGGTTACTGTTTGGGTGATGACAATGACAAACTCCACATTTTATACATTGGAGCTCTGTTTTACCATGGCAACTCAATGCAAGTTTTTGACCACACTTGACCATACTTAATTTCAGTTAGGTTGAACCAGTCAGCCATTTAATGCTCTGCCTATTATTATTGCAGAAAAATGCAAGAATAAACAGAAGAGATAGTTGAACACTGCAACTAACCTTGAATATCCACTCTCTTTTACAGATGACATAAGAGGGGACATTTTAGTTGATGTGGGATCTGGCCCCACTCTTTACCAGGTCATGAGTGGCTGTGAGAGATTTGATCATGTCATCCTGTCTGACTTTTTGGAGGTGAATCGAAGAGAGCTGCAAAACTGGTTACAGGAGGGAAAGAGTAGTATAGACTGGACTTCTTACTTCAAGTATGTGTGTGAACTGGAGGGCCGCAGGTGAGATTTCCTTTTCTTGTCTAAAAGAGAGATTTAAAGTTGTAAGTAAAGAATGCTTATTTACTATAAAACAATAACTGCAAACAATATATATATATATATATATATATATATATATATATATATATATATATATATATATATACAGGGCTGGGGAGTAATGAAATACATGTAACGACGTTACGTATTTAAAATACAAAATTTGAGTAACTGTATTTCGTTACAGTTACATTTTAAATAGATGGTAATCAAATTACAGTTACATTCAAAAAGTATTTTAGATTACCAAAGTGATTACTTTGAATTTTAATGTAATTTATTTCATTTAATAGGCTATTAACGTAAGCTGTTTGAGGATTTGTAACCAACGAGCCAATTGTTTATGATTCTGCGACTCTGTCTGTTTAAAAAAAAAAAAAAAAAAAAAAAAAAAAAAAACGCGCGCAGCCTGTTCAGATATTAACAACCTGCAGAGGCAGACATGAGATCGCACGCAAAAAAATGGACGGGAAAACAGGGCATAACGCGTTTCTCTAGTGGAAATTCAAAGACAGTTTTACTTATAAATATGAAAAAGGACGTAACATCATAGTGCAATGCGAGCTATGTCTGCAACAAAACTTCTATCGGCTTCAAGATTCAACATCTTATCTGAAAAAGCATCTTGAGGTAGGCCTAAGCTGTTCTTGGTCTTTGAAAATGTTATTTTCCTTATTTACTCCTTATTTTCCTATTTACTCGTACGTTGAGCTTTATATGGTTATCACTAGCCTACGTTTAATATTTATAAGAATTTATTAGGTCTTTGAAAAATAACACAAAATCCTCATAGAATTAACATCCACTTGTGATAATTTCCCAAAATGTCAGGAAATATTTACTAAGCCTGTCAACAGGACGTTAACACAGGCACACGCTGAAAACAGACACAAAGAGGAGAACAGACGCGCCACAGAGGAAATACTGCACCATGCACAAGCTCACTGTTCACGAAATATAGGAAGAATAATATAAATATTAAATTGGGGTTGATATGAATGTATCTCTGAAGGGAACTGTCTTCAGAAAAGTTTTGGTGGCTTTTCCTCTTATCTCCAGCGCAGCGCTGCTGTGTATAGCTGTAACCATGGAAACACTATATCGCTGCTGTTCCATAGGCGCCACCTACTGTCAGAGAGTGAATTTGCATTTCATTCAGTCCGTCTGCTGATTTTGTTTTGTGCAGGTGTCTTATGTAGTATAATTTCACAAAGCTAAAGTCAGACCATGCTGTTTTTTCTGTTAATCTTAAAATTATACAATAATTTAAATGAAAAACAACTGATCATGCTCATGTTCATAACATCTTTGTTGGGACTGTGATAAAAATGCAGTGTTTGCCTATAATATCAAAGAGCTACACATATTTTTTGAACAAATAAACAACAAATAAATTTGCTTTAAAAAAAATCTGCAACCAGTATCAGAATCGGCCAATTTGCTTCTATTGGCCATGAAAAATCAAAATAGGTGCATCACTAATAAAAATTAAATAAAGGATTATTTTAAAAAAATCAAATAGTTTTTTTTCCGCTATTTGTTGTTTATATGGTTGATATTAATGCAGCTATCAGTGCACTAAGGTTAAATATTAGTATAAACATATTTATACTAGGGATAGGGACACAAAATTCTCATATTTTTTTCCCAAACCTGTAAAATGTGGTGGTGGAGAGATGCAAAAAACTATTGAGAAACCGTAGGTGAGTCAGCTTTGAATATACGCCTTCTCTTGAGATTATTGGGTAGATCATTTCATTTAATTTTCTTTATAAACATTCTAAATGTTACAAACAAACTTTGTTAATAAAACAATTTAAACCACTGTGTCAATTCGACTTTATACACCTATAAAACAACCTATATTAATAACAATATTTTATTGTTGTTATTTAATATATTGTTATCCCTCTGATGCACATCTTTACAAATATAATTTAGGAATGATATCAATAGTAATTATATGGATGTGATCTTAAAAGAAAGAAATATTTTCATAATTTTCATAAACTTAAAACAGAACATCAAGTTAATATGGTCATTTGTGTTGTTAAGTATTTCAAAGTATTCCAAAGTATTTAGATTAAGTTACTAAACTTGAGTAATGTAATGAAATATGTTACTGATTATTTTTTAAAGCATGTATTTTGTAATCTGTAGTGAAATACATTCTAAAAGTAACCTTCCCAACCCTGTATATATATATATATATATATATATATATATATATATATATATATATATATATATATATATACACTGCGTTCCAAATTATTATGCAATTGACATATCAGTAAGATTTCTGTACAATAAACATTCAGATTTTAGTTTTTCTAAGAAAATGTTTGTTTGTTTATTTATCCATGTCTTTTTAGATAACTGGTATCAATCTCAGACAAAATAATTTGCCAGATCTATGAAAACCCTACTTAGAGGTTGTTCCACATTATTAAGCAAGTCACAGTTCTCATGCAATATGGGGACGAAGAAAGATCTTTCTGAAGATGAAAAGCATGAAATGGTGCAATGTTGTGCAAAAGGCATGAAAACAACTAATATTGTGTGAAACTGAATGGAGATTATCGAATTATCATAAGATTTGTGAGTGATTTAGAGCACAGCAGAACTCGGTCAGATAAAGGCTTATTAATGAAAGTTCCTATCAAAAAAATGTATTGTATTAAAAGGGCAGCTATAAAAAAAGCCAGTGTTGAGCAGCAAACAGGTATTTGAAGCTTCTGGTGTCTCTGGAGTCTTGAGAGCCTCACCATGAAGGCTGGCAGTTGTGCGTAAAGATGCACTTTAGACACCACTAACTAAACCTAACAAAGAGAAACATTTACAGTGGGTGTAGAAATACATTTTCAAACAGTTTTATTGCTGTGGTGTTTTTTTGCAGCATGGGATAGTGCATAGTGCATTGTACAATAGTGCACTGTACTATGCACTATCCTCCTTTTTATACCATAGCTGAAAATGGCCAGTTATGAACTCCACATATCTTGCAAAAGTCATTTTAATACTCTCCATCTCACTTCCCAGTATTCCAGCCCAAATCATCACCCACCAGCTCCTTGCTGACGTCGCAGTCTTGTTGGAACGTGGTGGCCATTCACCAACCATCCAGAAATCCATCTATTTAGACCATCCATTGTAGTACGGCATTAGTCAGTGAATAAAACTATTTAAAAATGAGTCTTCATGTATTTCTAAACCCACTGTAAATGTTTCTCTTTGTGAGGTTTGGTTTGGAGTGGCTGAAATGCATCTTTACACACAACTGCCAGCCTGCATGGAGAGCTTCTTGAGACTCCAGAGGCACCAGCAGCTTCAAATACCTGTTTGCTGCTCAACACTGGCTTTTTTTATAGCTGCCCTTTTAATACAATACATCTTTTTGATAGGAACTTTCATTAATAAGCCTTTATCTGACCGAGTTCTGCTGTGCTCTAAATCACTCACAAATCTTATGATAATCCTAAATCTTACTGATTTGTCTCTTGCATAATAATTTGGAACGCAGTGTAGGTGCTGGTCATATAATTAGAATATCATCAAAAAGTTTATTTATTTCACTAATTCCATTCAAAAAGTGAAACTTGTATATTATATCCATTCATTACACACAGACTGATATATTTCAAATGTTTATTTCTTTTAATTTTGATGATTATAACTGACAACTAAGGAAAATCCCAAATTCAGTATCTCAGAAAATTAGAATATTGTGAAAAGGTTCAATATTGAAGACACCTGGTGCCACACTCTAATCAGCTAATTAACTCAAAACCCCTGCAAAGGCCTTTAAATGGTCTCTCAGTCTAGTTCTGTAGACTACACAATCATGGGGAAGACTGCTGAGTTGACAGTTGTCCAAAAAATGACCGTTGACACCTTGCACAAGGAGGGCAAGACACAAAAGGTCATTGCAAAAGAGGCTAGCTGTTCACAGACCTCTGTGTCCAAGCACATTAATAGAGAGGTGAAGGGAAGGAAAAGATGTGGTAGAAAAAAGTGTACAAGCAATACGGGATAACCGCACCCTGGAGAGGATTGTGAAACAAAACCCATTCAAAAATGTGGGGGAGATTCACAAAGAGTGGACTGCAGCTGGAGTCAGTGCTTCAAGAACCACTACACACAGACATATGCAAGACATGGGTTTCAGCTGTCGCATTCCTTGTGTCAAGCCACTCTTGAACAACAGACAGCATCAGAAGCGTCTCGCCTGGGCTAAAGACAAAAAGGACTGGACTGCTGCTGAGTGGTCCAAAGTTATGTTCTCTGATGAAAGTAAATTTTGCATTTCCTTTGCTTGCGGTCCAGTGTAAAGTTTCCACAGTCAGTGATGGTTTGGAGTGCCATGTCATCTGCTGGTGTTGGTCCACTGTGTTTTCTGAGGTCCAAGGTCAACGCAGTCGTATACCAGGAAGTTTTAGAGCACGTCATGCTTCCTGCCGCTGACCAACTTTATGGAGATGCAGATTTAATTTTCCAACAGGACTTGGCACCTGCACACAGTGCCAAAGCTACCAATACCTGGTTTAAGGACCATGGTATCCCTTTTCTTAATTGGCCAGCAAAATCGCCTGACCTTAACCCCATAGAAAATCTATGGGGTATTGTGAAGAGGAAGATGCGATATGCCAGACCCAACAATGCAGAAGAGCTGAAGGCCACAATCAGAGCAACCTGGGCTCTCATAACACCTGAGCAGTGCCACAGACTGAGCGACTCCATGCCACGCTGCATTGCTGCAGTAATTCAGGCAAAAGGAGCCCCAACTAAGTATTGAGTGCTGTACATGCTCATACTTTTCATGTTCATACTTTTCAGATGGCCAAGATTTCTAAAAATTCTTTCTTTGTATTGGTCTTAAGTAATATTCTAATTTTCTGAGATACTGAATTTGGGATTTTCCTTAGCTGTCAGTTATAATCATCAAAATTAAAAGAAATAAACATCTGAAATATGTCAGTCTGTGTGTAACGAATGAATATAATATACAAGTTTCACTTTTTGAATGGAATTAGTGAAATAAATCAACTTTTTGATGATATTCTAATTATATGACCAGCACCTGTATGTATGTATGTATGTATGTATATATATATATATATACAGTTGCACTATATGTAACCACTCAAGGTCTTTTACCTTGACAGTATGAGAACACTCCCAACAAGGGATCATTCTAAATGTTCAATCATTTAGAATTGATGTAAACTGGATGGAGTTGGTCAGCTAATTTATCTTAAACATTGGTGAGATTGTTAACATGTAGAGCCTCTTACTGTATTATAACACAAGGAAGACATGTGTAATAAAATCAATTTTAATAACAAAAGATAAACAGGAATAAATAACACAACTACTAAATGAATACCATGAATGATAAAGAATAAAGTGCATAAGCTGCATAAAATACAAGCGATTAAGGGTGTACTCACACTAGGCATGGTTGCCTCGAACCGAGCCCGAGCGCAATTGTCCCCCCTCCCCCACTGGCATGCACTCACACTGCAGTTAACGTTCTGGGCCGGAGCACGATTACGTCATATACAGTTGTAACCCAGGTCACTAATTAGTTAAGTTTTTTTTTTTCCTTCAAGATTCTATTTTATGCTTAATATGTAGAAAAAGAATATCATCAAATTTACCCTAAAAATGTAATATCAACAATAAGAGAAATTGTTACAAAAATAATTTTATTTTTATGCAAATTGAAACTAGTCAGAGTAATCTGAGATCGCTGATACTTTTGAGTAGAGGAACAGGAGGATTAATGTGAAGAAAAGTGGAATCAACGTGTGTTTAATAGAACAGCTTAATTTTTTTTCTCTCCGTTTCTTATATGGATTATTTTCTCCTTGGCCGTTTTTTTTTTTTTTTCTTCTTCTTTTCACATTTACATTTTACATTTATGCATTTGGCAGATGCTTTTATCCAAAGCGACTTACATTGCATTATACTATACATTTTGTATCTGAGTATGTGCAATCCCCTCGGATCGAACCCATGACCTTGGCATTGCTATTGCCATGCTCTAACCAAAAAAAATCATCATTTGTGTTCTACTGAAGAAACAAAGTCACCTACATCTTGGATGCGCTTGGGGTAAGCAGATAAACATCAAATTTTCATTTTTGGGTGAACTATCCCTTTAATTGAGTAATTTGCAGCTTTACTCGCAAACTACAATCCCTGTTCATCACTAATTTGAGAACCAGACCCGTTATAAACCAAAATACACTCGAATTAAGTACATGAACTGAAAAGTGTACTACCAAAGTAGTAATAAAGCTGTTTGCCATCATAATGATGACAGTAGTGCACACAAAGTAGTAGCTGTTCTGTGCTCCAGCACGGTTAGCGCTCACACTGCATGCGAACCATGCTCGAGCCCAACCGAACCGTGCTCTGGCCTACCTCTTCCAAGCGAGCCAGGGACGGCTAAATGAACCACGCCTGGGCATGGAATGGAGCAGTCACACTTGTCAAATGAACCGGGCTTTGTTGGTCAAACACGCTCGGGCACGGTTCGGAGTGCCTAGTGTGAGTACACCCTAAGTTGAGTGTGGCAATGGCAGAGTTACGTTATCTTATAGAAAGATAACTGTTATTCCCATGCAGTCAGTCACGTTCAACGTTATGTCAATACTGGTGTAATGGGGTCTCGCCTGGGAGCCCAGTCACTTCCAAGTGGAACAGAAGTGAACCAATGGACACTGGCCAGTGAGATTTGCATGTCGAGTCACACCTATCTGGACATACAGGTATAAATAGGTCTGGCATATTCACTTTCATTCATACTTTTCTTCAGAGTCGAGTGGTTGTCAAGCGCTTGCTCTTTTTCCAGTCACTTGAAAAGAGTGCAAATTTGTAAAAAAAAAAAAAAAAAGAAAGAAAGAAAAAAAAACATATAGAGCAAAAAAGCAATGTTAATTGGTATCTGGAGTTTCTCCAACAACAGCAGTTCCCTAAAAGAGCAAGCACGAGTGACCAGCATCTTTTTGAAGATATCTTTTGTGCATGTGTTTCTGGATGCGGTCATTTCCTGACCTCCTCTGACAGCCACGATTGCTGTCTCATGTGCCTGGGCAAACAACATGCTGAGAAAACGCTCATGGATGGTTCATGTCCATGTTGGCGTTGTGGTCACGACTCTCCTTCTTTTAATACGGAGGCACGAGTCCCCTCTGCTGCTACCCAACCCCCCTGGTCTGATTAGCACTCTGAGGGTTACAGTGGGAGCTTCTTCGTTGGGTCCATCCCCACAAACCTTCCACTCCTCTAGCGTGCCATATGCCATCGAGTTGCCGGGTGTTGGTGTGGGGATGGACGTGAATTGTTGCATCAGAGAGTGGGATTTTGTCCTCTAGAGAGGATGAGGAGGCTGAGTTGCCCCCATTCGGGGTGGTTACTCATGCTGAAATGGATTTGAAGTTGACGGCCATAGTTTCCCGGGCCACTGTGGACATTGGGCTTGAGTGGAACCTCCACCGTTACCTGAGCATTCGTGGCTGGACAATTGGTTCCTGGGTGTGGCACGTGGTTCACAACCTTGTGCTGCTCCAGTGCCTTTCTTCCCGGAGGTACATGAAGAGGTTCAGAAAATGTGGAAGGCACCTTTTACTGCCAGAGGATGTTCTTCTGCCTCCTCCACTCTCACTACTCTCAATGGCGGGGCCACCAAGGGTTACGTGGACATTCCACAGGTGGAGCATGTTATTGGGCTGTACTTGTGCCTGCAGTCTTCTGCCACCTGGCGGAATCGTCCACGCCTCGAGTCCAAGGCAAGTAAGACGACGGCAGCTCTGGCTTCTAAGGCTTACTCTGCCGCTGGACAGACCACCTCCACCCTGCATGCCATGGCCATCCTGCAGGTCCATCAGGCAAAAGCTCTTAAATAGCTCCATGAGGATACTTCTGAGCTGGGGTTGTTGCAGGAGCTGTGCACAGCAACTGACCTCGCCCTCCGGGCGATGAAAATCATGGCGTGGGCCCTTGGCCAGTTGATCTCAACCCTGAGATGAAGGATGCAGACAAAGTTTGCTTTCTCGACGCCCCCATCTCCCAGGTCGGCCTCTTTGGCGCCAATGGTACCCACTTTCTCAATAAAAGAGTAGATTCCAACACCTCTGGGCCATACTGGGTCTGTGCTGACAATGAGCAACACTCTGCTTCCTCACTCTCAGCTACACCCTCATTGGCCATGGGCAGTGAGCTCACATTTTGGGGATGCACTGCTTCCTCACGGCTCCCTGCCCTGTCCCTCACAGAAACAGATAAGTGCACCACACTCACCACCTCTAGTCCAGGACACTGTGCTTCCCAGATTGGACCTTAATGCTCTGCACTGCCCTCCCCACCCCCAGCCCCCTTGGGTACGTCTGTTGTCTGTTTGGTGCCACTTGTACGGAACTTGGGAACTCCCTTGACACAGACCATTTCTTCGCTTTACATTCAAGGGTCAAGCATACCAGTACAAGGTCCTCCTCTTCGGGCTGTCCCTGTCTCCCTGTGTCTTTACCAAAGTCGCGGAAGCTGGCCTTGCCCCTCTCAGGGAAGTGGGCATTTGCATCCTCAAATATCTTGACGACTCATTCTGGCACCTCAGCCGGTTGGGGCTTTGGGTCAGCTGGAAAAAGAGCAAGCTCTCCCCGTCCAGAGCATCTCTTTTCTTGGTGTGGAGTTGGACTCAGTCAACATGAGAGTGTGCCTCACTAACGAGCGTGCGCAGCCTGAACACATTCACACAGAAAACATTGGTTCCACTGAAGTAATTTCAGAGGCTCCTGGGGCATATGGCTCCTCCTCTGGAGTCACCAGCGGCTCTGATCGCTGCATGCCATGAACATTCCAGGCGATCTCAATCGTGTGGCCTACACGCTCTCACGACAGCTCATGCTTCCAAGACAATGGAACCTCCATCCCCAGGTGGTCTAGCTGATTTGGAGCCGATTCAGGGACCCACAGGTAGACCTGTTTGCCTCCCAGGAGTCCGCTCATTGGCAGTTGTTTTATTCCCTATAATAAGACTAATGCTAATAAGAATGTTCTTTATTCGACCGGTTGTGAAGCACGTGTGGCAAACATGCCAAGAATTTGGCCCAAATAACCTCTGATAGTGATGTCATTGGAATGCACGCTCGTAAGAGGCTATAAATAGACATGAAACAGACTCGCCCTCAGGTTTATTTGTCTTTAGAGACCACATTGTGTGCTGTGAGTGCTGCTGTTTGCTTTTCTTTCTATCCTATCCCCTTTGGTAGAAGTTGGAATTGTTGGTAGAAGGCAGGATTCAATCTTTAATCATGTCGAGAGAGTCTGTTAAGAGATAGTGATATGGAGTTTGAGAGCACTGCCTCCGAGCGCTCCTCACACGATGATAAAGTGTATGAGGAATTACTTGAGGTGGCAACTCATGTGGTGGCCAGGCTTCAATTAGACTGGCCGCAGGAGCAAGAGAACCCCAGGCTCTCCAAGCTAGATGACAGATTTCTGTTGGGTGGCCAAGGGGAAGGACTCCAACACCGATCTCTCTGTTTTTTGCTGATCTCCATGACGAGTTAACTCATTCATGGAGTAAGCCATACTCATGTTTTTGTGCCCGTGACAGCGATTTATTCGACCATCGTGGGTGCAAGGGCACAGGGGTATATATGATGCAGGCTTGCAGGCAATCATCCCTGGTGGCACATCATCGCTCAAGAAGCCAACGCTCTCCACCAAGACATGCAGAACAACATCTGCACTGGTGAGGCGGTTCTTCAGGTATACCAGGCTGACCTGCTAAAGTATTTGAACATGAGCAGGGGTATTAGTGAGGAGGCATTTTCAGAACTACTCTGGGCAAATACTCTCCACGTGAGTATTTCAGGAAAGAGTAGAAGCTCCTTCTCCTACCCTCCCCGGCACTATCAGTGTCTTCGCTGATCTCAAGTCTCTGGGGTTGAGATGCAACACCATAAAAAGTGTTCTCTCCTGCCTAGAGGACAACAAATTTAAGGGTCTTATGGGACTTGGTCACCATGCAGGCACAGCTGTCTCCTGCACATGCCGAGTCCATCTTATATAACCTTAAAAACATCAGGCTAAATCAGGAAATTACTTTCCATTACTTTAAAGTTTTATGTCTCATGGAGGCTGTGTCCACAGTAATACCTCTGGGCCTCATGTACATGAATCCATTTCAGTTGTGGCCCAGAGCCAGAGGATTTCATCTCTCATCTTCTTCATTTATATAGCACTTTTTACAATACAATACAGATTGTTTCAAAGCAGCTTCACAGTGATAATAGGAAAATTAATGGACAGAGATTGTTTTGGCTTTACAGCAGCTCTAGGAAAAAGTTATTATTAAGCTAAAGTAAGTTCCCTTTCATGGGAACATCGACGCTGCGTAGTCGCTTTGGGAACGCCTCTGCGTGATTACGTCTTGAAGCACTCGTGAAATCAAACCAATAGTGTAGCGGGACGTCAGAGCGGGTGACGTCACGGACCAGGAAACTATAAAGCATCCCTGAGAACAAAGAACGCCAGCTTCTGCGTCTTCAGCAAAGCGCTCTGTGTTGTGTGTCTTATTTGGTGTTGTCTGTCATTTTCTGCAGCAAACAAAATATCTCTTCGTCCGAGGACAAGAGTGTTTTAGTCACCAAGCATATATATATATATATATATATATATATATATATATATATATATATATATTATATATTGCAAAGACACGATTATGGCGGAGAAAGACAAGCAGCAGTTTACTAAATGTGCTCCTCCCTGCCCTTGTTTCATCACGGGCGGGGATACACATGATATGTGTGTTGCTTGTATGGGAGTGGAGCATGCACAGGCAGCTCTCGAGGGAGCTGTCTGTGTGCATTGTGAAAAGCTAACGCTCCGTGTACTCCGATCACGCCGCGCGTTCTTTGATAAAAAGGAGGACGCCGCGGCGAGTGTTCCCCAGGGCTCGGGTCCCGCTGCTGCCGAGGCACAGCGTAGACTTCGTTCCTGGGGTTCACAAATGGATCTGGTGGAGGGGTTAGAGACGGGTTCTGCCCTATCTCGACCCTCACCTGCCAGATCTGTTGCCTCTTCTCTGGCCGCGGAAGCACGCGTAGCGGTTTCTTCCCCCAGAGTGGAGGCACCGGAGCTTCGCTTATCTGTCTCCGAGGAGATGGATGTAGCGAGCGCCGGTGCTGGAGATGAGGGCCCGCCACCCGCATCTCCAGCATATGAGGAGCTTTTAGAGGTTTTGACTTGGGCAGTGGCTAAACTAAAGATCGAATGGCCAGAAGAAAGACTTGAAGCGCGAGTTAAAAGCAAACTAGATGAGCGCTTTCTCCCTGCCCGAGCTCAACCTCAGCCCCGGGGATTGCCGTTCTTTCCAGATCTCCACACCGAGGTGTCGAGATCGTGGCAGAGTCCGGCACATTTCCGTGTTCATAACCCTACAACATCTCTGTACAGTAACATCATGGGGGGGAAAGAACACGGTTATACGGCGATGCCTCAGGTCGAAGAGACGCTCGCGAGCTATCTCTCGCCTGAATCAGCATCGCCGTTAAAATCCCCGACTTTGCCCACCAGACCCCTGCGTACAACATCAGCGTTGGTGGGCAGGGCTTACACCTCAGCGGGTCAGGCAGCAGCATGTCTGCATACTATGTCGATCCTCTAGGCATACCAAGCTGACCTGCTGGGGGAAATAGACCAGAGTGGCGAGGCGTCTTTTGAATGCATTCAAGAATTGAGAAAGGCGACTGACTTAGCTCTCCGGGCCACCAAGGAGACGGCAAAAACAATCGGCCGGTCTATGGCAGCCCTGGTGGCCACGGAGAGGCATCTATGGCTGAACTTGTCGGACATTAAAGAACGCGATAAGGCGGTGCTTCTCGATGCGCCAGTGTCTGTTCAGGGCCTCTTCGGCGACTCCGTAACATCGGTCGTCGAGAGGTTCCAGGAGGCAAAACGTCAGTCTGCGGCCTTTCAAAAGTTCTTCCCTCGCCGCTCTACTGAGGCTGCTGAGCGGGAGCAGCCTCAGGCGTCTACAAGCTCCTCATCTGCGCGTAGAGCGCAGCAAAAACAAAGTGTTGCCACCCGTGCTCCCCCGAAAAGATCTTGGGGACCGGGTAAGACAGCACAAGTGAAGCCTTCCCGGGGTAAAACAGATCTGCGGGCTGTTATTATCGCCAGGAAGGCTGCGAAAAAGTCCTGACGCGAGGGGTCCAGGACTTCTGAGGGCAGCCCCCTCCGGAGAGGGTCCAGGAAAAATTAAAATATATAAAGTTGACCCATCTTCGGTGCCCTCAGGGGGCCGTTCTGTTAACCCCGCCACCTCGTGTGTCGCGGGGCACAGCAGCCCCCCCCGATCCTCTGAGGAGGGTCGGTCAGCACCTGATTCGACTGTTCCCTGCCGGTGCGCCGCTTCAGGGCGTCGAGCCAAGTGCTCAAAAAACACCAGAGACCAGTCTCGAGAGACTGGTTCCCTTAGTAGAATATTTAGAAGAATGGAAAAGTCTTCCCAATATTTCTCAATGGGTGCTGCAAATGATAAAAAAGGGGTACAAAATACAATTCGGGTTTCGCCCGCCCCGGTTCAGCGGGGTCCTCACTACAGTAGTGGACCCCCAGCAGTCTCTGGTCATGGAACAGGAATTGATGACACTTTTGCAAAAGGGGGCTATAGAGAGGGTTCCTCCCGCCAGCATACAGTCAGGGTTTTACAGCCGATACTTCATAGTTCCGAAGAAGGATGGAGGCTTGCGTCCTATTCTAGATTTACGCATGTTAAATCGTTCAGTGCAAAGGCTCAAGTTCAAGATGCTAACACTCAAACAGATCACTACACAGATCAGGTCCGAGGACTGGTTTGTGACAATAGATCTGAAAGACGCGTACTTCCATGTATCAATCCATCCTTCACATTGGAAGTTCCTCAGGTTTGCTTTCGGGGGCGAAGCTTACCAATACAAGGTTCTTCCGTTTGGCCTATCCCTTTCACCCCGCACCTTCACGAAGTGCGTGGATGCAGCGCTGGCTCCTTTGAGACTCCAGGGCATCCGCATGCTGAATTATATCGACGATTGGTTGATTCTAGCTCAATCAGAGCAACAGGCAGTTCAACATCGAGATGTAGTTCTGTCCCACATGAAGAAGTTAGGGTTGAGACTCAATGCCAAGAAAAGTGTGCTTTTACCGGCTCAGACTACCAATTACCTAGGGGTAGTTTGGGATTCCACTTCGATGCAGGCACATTTGTCCCCTGCTTGGGTGAATTCCATTCTCTCAACCGTGAAAGGGGTGAAATTAGGCCAGTCACTCACTGTGAAGCAAATTCAGAGAATGTTGGGTCTGATGGCAGCGGCATCCAACGTGATACCTTTTGGCCTGCTGCACATGAGACCCCTACAGTGGTGGCTCAGAACCAGGGGGTTTTCTCCGAGGGGAAACCCTTTTCGCACAATCAAGGTCACGCGGCGATGCCTTCGTGCTCTGGCGGTGTGGAAGAAGCCCTGGTTTCTATCCCAAGGTCTTGTGCTAGGAGCTCCTTGTCATCGCAAAATGCTAACGACGGATACTTCTCTCACAGGGTGGGGAGCGATCATGAGTGGTCGCTCAGCTCAGGGTCTTTGGGAGGACCATCATCGATCTCGGCATATAAATCAGCTGGAGATGATGGCGGTATTTCGAGCACTCAAATACTTCCTCCCAGACCTGAGGGGCCATCACGTGTTAGTTCAGTCAGACAACATGTCGGTGGTCTCTTATATCAATCATCAAATCCTCCTGTGGTCCCAGGGCAAGCTTCTCTCGCTGAGAGCAGCTTATATCCCGGGACGTCAAAATGTGGGAGCAGACATCCTGTCGAGGCAGGGGCCGAGGCCCGGGGAATGGAGGCTCCATCCCGAAGTGGTGGAACTGATTTGGAAAAAGTTCGGTCGTGCACAAGTCGACCTATTTGCCTCGAAAGAGACGTCTCACTGCCCGTTGTGGTTTTCTCTGACCCATCCAGCCCCTCTGGGGTTGGATGCTATGGTACAGACGTGGCCGAGGCTGCGTCTGTATGCATTTCCCCCGATCGCTCTGCTCCCCGGATTTCTGGAGAGGGTTCGCCGGGACGGGGTCCGTCTAATATTGGAAGCCCCGTTCTGGCCGGCCCGAGTATGGTTCACGCATCTAGTATCCCTCTTAGAAGACTCCCCCATGGAGATTCCTGTCAGACAAGACCTCTTGTCTCAGTTGGGCGGCGCAATAGTTCACCCGCACCCAGAAATATGGAAACTGTGGGCCTGGCCCCTGAGGGGGCAGAGCTCGTAGAATCTGGTCTCTCAACTGAGGTTGTAGAGACCATTCTCCACTCCAGAGCTCCAACCACGAGAAAACTGTACGCCTATAAGTGGAAATTGTTTGCTACTTGGTGTAGCCACTCTCAGGTGGATCCGGTCCACTCTTCTATCAGTCAAGTACTGCAATTTCTCCAAGAGAAGTTCTCGGAGGGTTTAACTCCTTCTACATTGAAGGTTTATATTGCCGCTATTTCCGCTTCTCTTCTGTTGGTAGAAACCCTTTAGTTGTACGTTTTCTCCGTGGCACTCAGAGGCTGAGGCCTGTTGTTCGCACAAAAATGCCTTCCTGGGACTTAGCCATTGTGTTGGAAGGGTTAGCTGCGGCTCCCTTTGAACCTCTAGAGGAAGCATCTGAGAAGATCCTTACTCTCAAAACCTTATTTCTTCTGGCCATAACATCCTTCAAAAGAATCGGGGACTTACAAGCACTATCGGTTGCTCCTTCATGTTTAGACTTTGCACCTGGTATGGTCAAAGCCTTTATACATCCTAGACCTGGATATGTTCCTAAGGTCCCTACTAATGTCCCAGGGCCTATTGTGCTGCAGGCCTTCTGTCCTCCACCTTTTACAAGTCCGGATCAGGAGAAACTGAATCTGCTCTGCCCGGTGAGGGCTTTAGACGCGTATGTCCACAGAGCTGCCCTGTGGCGAAAGACTGAACAACTGTTTGTGTGTTACGGTTCTCCTAATAAGGGAGGTCCTGCGTCTAAGCAGAGAATGAGTAAGTGGGTGGTCGAGGCCATCTCTCTTGCTTACAAATCGGCCGGACAGCCCCCTCCTTTAGCTGTCCAGGCGCATTCTACCAGGGGCATGGCTGCCTCAAAGGCTTTGATGTCGGGGGTTCCCCTCCAAGACATATGTGATGCTGCTGGGTGGTCTTCTCAGCATACCTTTGTCAGGTTTTATAACCTCGATTTGGGCTCCACTCCAGGGTCCTCAGTCCTGTCGTCCTGAAATAATAACACAACAGGCATTTGGTCTTATGGCCTAGTTGGGATAGCGTTCCCAAAGCGACTACGCAGCGTCGATGTTCCCATGAAAGGGAACGTCTCGGGTTACGTCTGTAACCCTGGTTCCCTGAATAAGGGAACGAGACGCTGCGTAGCTTAGCCATACTCCCTGCACGCCTGTGAGCGTCTGCTTCATCCATATCAGAAGCTGGCGTTCTTTGTTCTCAGGGGTGCTTTATAGTTTCCTGGTCCGTGACGTCACCCGCTCTGACGTCCCGCTACACTATTGGTTTGATTTCACGAGTGCTTCAAGACGTAATCACGCAGAGGCGTTCCCAAAGCGACTACGCAGCGTCTCGTTCCCTTATTCAGGGAACCAGGGTTACAGACGTAACCCGAGACGTTTTTGATTGAATCACATCTGAGTGCCAATCCCCAGAGGCAGATAAGGGTTACACGCCAGAGGCTTCGTACCCTTTTTATGTATTTCAGACCCAATTTCTTACCCTGGGTCCCACTCTAGGTGCGTGTTGTCACAAGATGTTAACCCTCAGGGGTCTGAGGATTTTTGGGGCCCTGGAGAAGTTTTGACATGCCCTGACATTTGTGCTTTTTTCAGTTGTTCATAAACATATTAATGGAAAAAGTGTGATTACACTGTATTCAGCACAAACTAGGCTACAATAATATGTGAGAAACATGTATGTACATGTTTGTGTTTTTGAAGGAATAACGTTTATGCGTGGTTATTGAAAAAACAAAAAACTTAAGTCACTGAAATAAAGCCAAAAATATATATTAAATCTGTGTTCACAAGAGTTCTGAGTATTGGAGGTTGTAGACTAGAGTTTTTGCTTCAGAATGAGATAAAAATTATGCTGCCTGCTTGTTCATATAAAACAATAGAGAGATTTAAATTTTCTAAAACATCTTTAGTCAAGAAACACAGTATGCGTGGAGGCGTGAATCATCATGAATAATGGGTGATTTACAGCTGAGAACAAAAAAGAATCGCATAATGAGTTGTAATGACTTGCATAAATAATGAGGCCTTTCAGTAGGCTGTGAAAAAACCCTCTGTGATCATGTCTCAAGCTCATCATGGTGTAAATCAAACATACAGAAAAAAACAGCAATACTGTGAAATATTATTACAATTTAAAATAATAGTATTCTATTATATACTTTAAAATATAATGTATTTCTGTGATGCAAAGTGTCTGAACAATTATGTTACCTCTATGGCATTTCACATAGGCTTTTAGCTTAAAAGCATGCACATTTTGAGAAATATTGATGGATTCTCATATGTTTATGTCAATTTTCTATACAGATGAGTAATATTTATTCAATATTTATTGTCATCACTGTGAGCACTAGATACTGTGTTTTCAATTCATACTTGCAGCCGAAGGGCGCTCTGTGCATTTTTAGTCCACAAATTCATCTAAAGAAGAACAGGAACCAGGAACTAACGGCATGTCTTCTAGAGGTCGCTAACCATGGCTTTAACATCCAGATAAACACTTTTCAAGACAATAAATACACAATTGAGACGATGTATACAAGTATTGCCTCAGAATTTGCCTCAGAATAGCGCTGGCTCCGTGGGCGTGGCCGCATTAGCGGATAATGAGCTGAATCACAGACTTCTGACATGGCTCTCTTTTCATACAGATTACATAAACACAGAATTTTTGTTTTCAATTTGACTTACACGATTTAAAACCTGACATTTCAAAGTTTTTTTTTTTTTTGTGATTAGTATTCACAAAGTTACAGTTCATTTTCTGAGAAATATCAGATTGGACTTTATTCAGAGGGAGACGAGAGATCACGCATCATGTTAGGTTTCCTTATTTTGCGAAAAGCTCAACATTTTGTTTTTACACTGAGTGTACACAAATAAAAGAAGATATTCCACAGATTAAAATGGTGTATAGCTCTTAATTGTATGTGCAACATTGAAGGAGTATTTTGAGTCTCTTTCACACTGGTAAGTTAAAAACCGCGGTGGTATCGCCGGCGTGACCGCCGACCCGAGGGAGTTAATGACAGATGCTTCCCGCATGGGATAGGGTGCAGTCTTAGTTGGCCGTCCAGCCCAAGGGATATGAAGAGGCCATCATCTTGATTGGCAATCAATTGCCTTGAATTGATAGCTGTATTTCTGACCCTGAAATACTTCCAGCAGTTAAGGCGCTACCATGTCCTATTGCAGGTGGACACTACAGTAGTCATAAAGGCAGACTGTGTTTGCACTGACTGAACGGGCTAATGCACAGGTTCTGCTTTGGGCTTAGGACAGGTTCCTGTCCCTCAGGGAATTTTACATTCCAGGGCATATGAATGTGGGAGCAGATTTGCTGTCCAGACAGGCTGTGAAACACAGGGAATGGAAACTTCCACCCCAAATTTTTTTACAAAGCAGAGGTGGACCAATTTGCCTCACAGGAAATGGCGCAATGTCACCTCTATTCTCTCTGATTCCTCTCGTTCCCATTAGTGTTATGAAACACAGCATCGAGGGTAGCTTTTGATAGATCATGTCTCGGGTTACTTGACTGTAACACCGTTCCCTGAAAAAGCGAATGACGTCACTGTCAGAGGTTATTTAGGCCAAATTCTTCGCCACACATGCTTCACAACCAGTTGAACAAAGAGCATTCTCATTAGCTTTATGAAATGCAGTATTTCGTTCCCACTTTTTCTGGGAAAAGGGTTACAGGGATGAACTAGCAAAAAGAAAAGTTTGATCAATAAACACACAATGTCTATGGAAGCGGCTATCCTTTCAAATAGTTAGAATTTGACAACGTGTTTTATTGATATTAGATACACACTGGGCCTCATTTATCAATCTGATGTAAACGAGTGCAGATCCGAGTGCAAAAAATCATCTTACACACGTTGATAAATGCCAGTGTCATAGCTTCTGGGTATGCAGGGTATGCACATGCATATGGGCCCAGACGGATTGGGGGCCCGCTATTACGGGCTTAACCCCAAAGTAGCTTATACTTCGGGCGTCCACGCACCGTCCACATTGCATAATTTACATCATCGGGAGGGTTTGCGGACGTCCGCACACCCCATCTGCGCGTAGCCTATCTTTGTTAAATGTACTAAAAATCATTAAGAAGCTGAATAAATGGACCATAAAATGGTCCATGCTATGTCTTGGCGATGAGCTATTGTATTTTACCAGTATTCGCTTTTCTGTCATTTTTAAAGTGGATTTCTGAATCTTATGTATGCAGTAATGTAAGTAGTACTTAATTTTAAATGAGTCATATTGGTTTTCTGAAAAAACGGCTATGTCTGCACATTTTAAGATACTGCACAAGATGTGAATAAATGTAACTCGCACACTCGCTTGGGGTGGATACTTTTTATTCAACAAATAAAATGCATGTAAAATGTGATAGAAACTAGAGAATAAACTTTTAGTAAATTTATTATAAATAAAACATGCATTAGAAAAGTCTGTGACAGAATAATTAATTCATAACTGGAATAATCTTCAGACTGATGCTGTGATCATTGTGAAATTCCTAAGCTAGAGTGGAATCGGTCGAATTCAAACTTGGACTGTGTTGAAAAGCCCTTTTTTAAATTTTTTTTAAATAATGCAGTCATAATGATGGAGGAGCACATATAGTACTGTAGGGCTGTTGTTGTTTGAAATAGATCCGCAATGCAAAGTCATAATGATGGAGGACCGCATATAGAGTGCCCTCCACAAATATTGGCACCCTTAGTAAATATGAGCAAAGGCGGCTGTGAAAATAAATCTGCATTATTTTTCCTTTTGATCTTTCATTAAAAAAAAATTCACAAAATTCTAACCTTTCATCGAAGTAAAACAATTCAAAGTGGGGGGAAATTCACATTATGAAATAAATGTTTTTTTCCAATACATGTTGGCCACAATTAGTGGCACCCTTAGAAATTCTTATAAGTAAAATATCTCTGAAGTATATTCCAAATCATATTTACATTTTGTAGCACACCAGGGTGACTAGGAGCATGAAATTGTCCAGCCATGACTTCCTGTTCCACAGTACAAATATGTGTAAACACAAAGGCCAAATTCCCTTAATTATTCATCACAATGAGAAAAACCAAAGAATATAGTTCTGATGTGCAGCAAAAGATTGTTGAGCTTCACAAAATAGAAAATGGCTATAAGAAAAAAGCTAACACATTGAAAATCCCCATTTCCACCAACAGGGCAATAATTAAGTTCCAATCAACTAAAGATAAAACTTTTATTTTATTGAATTGTTTGTACATGTGAACTTGTGAAATGTTGTGGGCCTATTTGTTTTGCTGGAGGTCCTGGACATCTTGTTCAGATACATGGCATCATGGATTCGATCAAATACTAACAGATAAAAATCAAAACCTGACTGCTTCTGCTAGAAATCTTATAATGGGGCCGTGGTTGAAACTTTCATCAGGATAATGATCCAAAACAAACATCAAAATCAACACAAATTGTGTCACTGAGCACAAAATTAAGCTTCTGCCATGACCATCCCAGTTCCCTGACCTGAACCCTATAGAAAATGAGTGGGGTGAACTGAAGAGAAGAAGCACCAACATGGAGCTGGGAGAGATTCTGTATGAAGGAATGGTCTCTGATATCTTGTCAGGTGTTCTCCAAACTCATCAGGCATTATAGGTGACTATAAGACTCAAAGCTGTTATCTTGGGAAAAGGACGTTGCAATAATTGGGTGCCAATAATTGTGGCCAACATGAACTAGAGAAAAACATTTATTTCATAATGAGCTTTTCCCCACATTTTCAGTTGTTTTACTTAAATGAATGGTTAGAATTTTGAGACTTTTTTTAATGAAAGATCAAAAGGATAAACAATTCTCATATTTACTAAGGGTGCCAATATTAGTGGAGGACACTGTAGTACTGCAGTGCTGTTGTCATTCCTAGAAATGTTTTACCATTTTTGTCTGCATGTTTAAAAGTGATAATTTATTCATATCAAAGTCCTGGGACTCATTCGCATAATACCACATACGGGTACTCAGAAAAGAATAAGACTGAAAAAGAAGTTATAAAATTATATATTAAACTATAAAATAAAACAAATTAGATAGTCATCGTAGATAGTCATTATAAACAACATAATTAAAGCCAAAATATTTTTTTTAGGCTAAAGCAAAACTGATGGGCTCACCTCTCTCATTTGGCAAGTATTCAAATATGTTTCTATATTTGCATGTAACATTTTGGTTGCTAAATTATTATTTATTATGTAAACAGCAAAACAGCATCCTTCACATTCAGCGTCCATCGTAAACGTGTACTCCACACGGCTCCAGGGGGGTTAATAAAGGCTTTCTGAAGTGAAGTGATGTGTTTGTGTAAAAAAAAATCCATATTTAACAAGTTATGAAGTAAAATATAGCTTCCGCTAGACCGCCTTACGTATGAAGAAAGTGTAAAACTCTTGAAGTTCAAGAAGCTTACGCTACGTCCTATGCCTTCTCTATTCAACTTACAACTTACAAACACCCATCTATTCTAATTTAATTTCATTTTAATTTGACATTCTATCTTAACGGTTTATGATCATCTTAACAGTTTACCTTAATGGTTTATGATCAACTAATGAGCTTCAGTTGTTTGTCAGGAAAATAATTAAATTATTAAAATGCTCTCATTACAATTCTCCACCAGATTTACTATGCTGCACACAAGCTCACGCTAACTCAAAAACTTGTGTACACAAGCTGAGACCTGACGTGAGATTTGATCGTAGCCACCGCTCACATCCATATTGATAAATGCTAAGTTTTGCGTGGAAACGGCCATACGCACCGTTTTCTGTCGTACGTCCATTTCATAAATGAAGCCCACTGTGTATGTAATTATACATTTTATTCTTTTCCTAGTTCACTGGCCACATACACGTAGGCCTTGAGAGAATGGGAATATCAGATCTTTCATGATATAGTTAACAAGTTTGGAAATGTTTCGAATAAAAAAAGGAAAATAAAATAAAACCAATAGCCTACATTTGTCATACAGTGCTATTGTGGCTGCGGTGTGTCATGCGGTGAGCATGATGCGTCAGCATGTAAATAGTAATATATAAAAATGCGAGGCGATAACTGCCATCCCACCCCACTCCACCCCAACCCACCCCCCTGTCACCCTTCACTGGTGCCCCTTCAAAAATACTAAGTGCATGATGCCCCTATCAGTAATGGATGTAATGGAAAAAGCATCTGCAAAAAGGCAGATAATATCTAACTGTGTCTTGGATCTTTTGATTTTTTTCTAGTTCATCGGCTTGGGCAGAGAAAGCTACACGTCTTCGCTCAGTTGTGTCTAATGTGCTGCCCCTTGATGTACACCAGTCCTGCCCATTATCACCAGGGTTCTTGCCCCCTTCTGGAGCTGACTGTCTGGTGTCATCTTTCTGCCTTGAGAGTGTAAGCCATGACTTGCTTTCCTTCACCAATGCCTTAGGCCACATCTCCAGCCTGCTTAAAAAAGGTGGATACCTCCTACTTATTGGTGCCCTGGGAGAGAGCTTCTACATGGGTGGGCCAGGGCTGTACATCCCTGTGGTCCCTCTGGATGAGTCTCAGGTCTGTGCTAGTCTGAAGGCCCATGGATATGAGCTGTTGCAGCTTTGTATTTACCACCTGCCACCAGACATGAAGGTGGGGGTAGATGATGTCACTGGTGTGTTCTTTGCAAAAGCAAAGAAAGCTTAAACAATTTTAGTAGAAATATACATGAATTGGAAAGGTAGGGAATTAATGTATTTTTTTTTAATGCTCAATTTTACTGTGATTAAAAGATATTGAAAATAATCATATTTGTCAGCATCTGAAAGTAAAAAATGTTGGTCAAATGACATAAATGCAGAATGATTGCTAATGTTTGATTTCACGTGTTAAAATTTGTTATTTCACACGTTAATTTCACATGTTAAAATTCACCTCACATTCTTTGCAGCTAAACTCAGCAAAAGGCCCTTTTTCAGAATTCTAGGTTTTAAACCGGCGTGAAGTTGGCCGCCCACCCAATGCAAAACATCAGCAAAATAGTCTAAATTGTTTGTGCTCCGTTTGTGCTGTAAAAAAATTTCGTTTGTGCTGCTTCGGTTTTTTAGATATTAAAAGAATATTTATAGGTCATTCTGTGGTCACTCAGCCCCCCACATGCTCCAAATTCACCCCAAATAGTCTCAATCGTTTGTGCTTCGTTTGTGCTGGTTTGTGCCGGTAAAAGTTTCGTTTGTGCTGCTTCTGTTTTTAAAATATTAGAAACTGAATTCTAGACGATGACGTCACCAGCCCCCCACACGCTCTAAATTCACTCAAAATAGGTTTGTTTGTTTGTGCTTCGTTTGTGCTGGTTTGTGCCAGTAAAAGTTTCATTTGTGCTGCTTCCGTTTTTAAAATATTAGAAACTGAATTCTAGATGATGACGTCACCAGCGTTTGAGCTGCTTCCATTTTTTCCAGATTGAATTATAGGCACAATACAATACTGACAGAATAACAGTAAAATACTATTGCCATTTTATTTCAGGTTTGTCATTTATTCAATCTTTTATCAAAATGTTGGATGCTAGTAAAGATGTTTTAATAACAACAACTCATTGTCAATGTTTTTTGCTGTGGTGTTTAATAAAAAGATTTTGCTGTTCAGACATTATACAGCAGCAGCTCAATATTCATCTGTTGTCAGACTGTTGTCAATAAACAATTATCTTTACTTCATTCACTTGTCTCTCCTGATTGAAATTTTTTTTAAGTACCATTTGTTATACTTCACTACCACCACTAGGCACAAGTGACACTTCTGTTCAAAAAGCTCTTGTGGAAAGTATAGTGAGTTAGTAGAGAAAATGTCTATATAAAACCAAACTACAAAAGTTGTTACTACAGTAGATCAAATTTCTGGCCAAGTACTATTAGTTAACTTAAAGAACAATGGTACAAAATTCAAGAGACTTAAGATTGCAATGTTTATTAAACAGAAAAATCATTGCTCAATACTAATATAACTATGAAATTCTAATTACAATCACACATGTGACCCATGTTAGTTTTTTTTTTAAAAAACATTGTGCATCTAGGCATCGACATTACCATATTGTCCTAATATAAGATATATTAACCTCATATCTTATTACTATATTATATTGTCCTTATATTAGGACCAATACAGCAATCATGAAAACAAATTTATACTGTACATGATATTTTTTGAAGTATTGTATAGTAAATCTGGTGCAACTTCACATGATCAACAAGGTGCATGGAAGAAAAACAAAGCTATTTATGGACAAAATATTGATCTTTCAGCTCCAACTTTTGTTTATTCTGACCCCTTGATGCCACAAGTGTTGCTGGTATTGTCCATAAATAGCATGATATTATTTAAATAATTATTTAAATAGCAGGATTATTTAAGTGGGTAATTATATTTTGCTTATGCCAAAGAAACCAGCAGTCGACAAGGATTCCATTTTCACAGTCCTGTGCTCATCTAAAGAGGCTATAGTCCAAAATGGCAACATAGCTACTCCTAATCAGAGCATCTGGACAGAGCTTAGTAAACATCTAGAACACA
Organism: Megalobrama amblycephala; assembly: GCF_018812025.1. NCBI lineage: Eukaryota > Metazoa > Chordata > Actinopteri > Cypriniformes > Xenocyprididae > Megalobrama > Megalobrama amblycephala. The sequence continues at coordinate 3,118,944 of NC_063044.1, read as the reverse complement.
AGATCACTGGAAAGGCTCTATACACTTTTGTTAAGTTAAACAGACACAACATCTGGACTGCTTTGTGAAAGTGATCATGAAACAAGTGGCAGTAGTGATGACACTGATTTTGAGCCAGGGTCCCTTTCCTCCAGATCAAAAGATTGCTGGACTTTTGATCTTGAAGTTCCATTACAGAAATGGATTGAATTCATGCCTGAAACGGTTAAATACAAAGACAAATTCTCTAAAACACAAAAAAGGGAATACACAGTTTTGAAGCCTGGCATCTGGACATGTGATAAATCATCAGATTTGGAAAGAAGTAAAATGCCCCTACACATTTGCCTTTAAAAGAGCCAAGGTCATCCATCAGCCACAGAGAAATACATTGATGTCAGAGGCCACTGTAAAGAGTGTCGTGGCCACATTCACATAAAATGTGAACGAGTGCCTGAAATGAACAGTCCGATGGTGCTCAAGCATTTAATTAGGAACACAGCGTGTTTGATGCGTGTTTGAGTGAGACTTTCGCGACGGACGTGATCAAAAGATGGCGGCACACTTGAATAAACATCCAAGCAAGATATGCTATTTTCAAATCCATATGCTATCTATACAACATTAAACGCAAGAACTGGTGGATTATAACCATGGAGAACATTAAAAAACTTGAACGATTTATTGACGACTACTTTTCCGGACTTGCCAGCATGCCTCAACCACAAAAAAAGCATCAGCGTTGGGAAGACTCGGCAGACACAGATGAAAACACAACAATAGAGGTTAGTGTTCTGGAATCCATCAACACCAAACTGGCCATTCTCGAACTACTTCACCAAGACATTAAGGATTTAAAAACAAGTCTCAAGCTGCGTTCCATTCGACAGGGTCCCTACACAGTGTTCACTGCTCCCTACTCCCTGAGCACGGTATATCAGTTGAAGTGGACTTCGCTGACAATAATCGTTCATTTGGAATGCCCTGCAAACGTCATCAAAGAAAGTCAACGACAGTGTCGCGCAGATTGATAACATAAATAAATAAATAGATATTTTAATTTACTTTCGAATTTAAAATGGACTCTTAACAGATATGGAGCTGTAACTGTCATGCCATATGAAAATAAATTCTCATTTGGTTAACTGTATAAATGTATTCTTAATCCATGGTCTCGTGTGCTTTCTTTTCCACGCGCAGCCGCATAAACACTCCTGAGGTAAAATAAAATAAAATAAAATAATAAAAGATAGAGCTTTAGCTGCTTTTACAATTTTATTAAATCTTTAAAGACTGGATTTAAACAACCTTTTAAAATTAAAAAAATCATTTTTAAACTTTTAATATTGTGCTTTGAAATAAATTTAGTACAAAAACATTCACTCTGGAAAGGAGTTAGTGGTCTTAACATATGCTGTAACACAGAGGCTCATGTAGTCTGACTCCACCCGTCCATGTGAGGGTCTGAAGCATCATTTCACACTGGAGTTTATCCCTGCATGGGAGGAACTGGGAGTGTCTTGTTTCACGAGTTCACACTTACAAATAAGTCAGGTAAATTAATTAGTAAACGTATTTGGCGTGCTGTCCGGGGAGAGGGCTCCGAGCTCGGTAATCGGCCCGAACACAGAGTACCCCCCCAAAAATGCAAAATGTTGGCTACGGACAGCAGCCGGGAACTGTAACCCCCCAAAAATATAGAAATAAGGCTGATGTTTGCAAGGAGAATGCTGTCTGCCGGATCGGGAGGGTTCTATCTGATGGGAGTTCAATACTCACAGCGAACCAATGAATATGAACCTCTTCGACCAGCAAACTAAGATAAGGTTTAGATGTTTTGGCTGGGGGCGTCTGCAGCATCCGACGGGAGTTCAATACTCGCAGCAATCGGATGGGTAAAACCCCACCAGCCAGAACATTGAGAAGGAATGGCATCCGACAGGAGTTCGTTACTTGCGGCGACTAGAAGGGTAGCTTCAGCTGAGGGGGCCCCTTTAGGTGTCTGACGGGAGTTCAATACTCACTGCGATCGGACGGGTAAGCCCCAGCTGACGGTGGGGAGGACGTTTAGTAATTGGGGGGCTCTTGCGGCATCCGAGGGGAGTTCAATACTCACTGCGATCGGACGGGTAAGCCCCTGTTGGCATGGGGTGAATGTTTAGTTATTTTAGATTGGGAGGGTTCTAGCAGCGTCCAACGGGAGTTCAATACTCACTGCGATTGGACGGGTAAGCCCCCCCGCTGATGGTGGGGTGGACGTTTAGTAATTTTAGATTGGAGGCTCGTGTGGTGTCCGACGGGAGTTCGATACTCACTGCGATCGGACGGGTAAGCTATGGTTGGCATGGGGTGAATGTTTAGTTATTTTAGATTGGGAGGGTTCTAGCGGCGTCCGACGGGAGTTCAATACTCGCTGCGATCGGACGGGTAAGCCCCCCCGCTGGCACAGGGGTTAATGTTTGGTAAGGGCTCTTGTGGCATCCGACAGGAGTTCAATACTCGCAGCAATCGGACGGGTAAGCCCCCGCTGGCAGTGAGGTTAGCGTTAGTTATTTTGGATTGGGAGGCTCTCATGGCGTCCGACGGGAGTTCAATACTCACTGCAATCGGACGGGTAAGCCCCTGCTGGCAGTGAGGTAAATGTTTAATTATTTTAGATTGGTAAGCGCTCTAGCGACGTCCGACGGGAGTTCAATACTCGCAGCGATCGGACGGATAAGCCCAGCCATAGTTGAACGAGAATAGAAAATGTATACTGTTTCTGAGGTTCTTATGGGAGCTCAATACTCATGGTGTCAGATTGAAGTTTGACTGATTTGACTGGGTGGTTTGAATCATCTGTTTAGAGGGTTAGTTTGAAGACCGGGAGATTTCTTGCAACATTGGATGAGGGCGAGTTTGGGCAGAGCTGGGCTCCTGCGGGAACGGGGGTGACATCACTGCTGCGGCAGTGGAGAAATTAGCCAGAAGAACTGATCTGCGGGAGCCGAGGCAACATCACTGCTGCGGCAGTGGAGAAATTAGCTAGAAGAACTGATCTGTGGGAGCCGAAGTGACATCACTGCTGCGGCAGTGGAGAGAAAAAGCCAGAGAAACTGAGCCCCTGTGGGAGCCGAGGTGACATCACTGCTGCGGCAGTGGAGAAATTAGCCAGAAGAAATGATCTGCGGGAGCCGAGGGGACATCACTGCTGTGGCAGTGGAGAGAAGTGCCAGAAGAATTGAGCTCCTGCGGGAGCTGAGGCGACATCGCTGCACTGGCAATGAGATCATTCCCATTTTATTGGAATGATGGTATTAGTTGAGTTTGATATGGCTTGTGGGTATGTGTGAGAATATGAGCTGGAGCTGAAAACCTAGCTGATAAGCATTTGTTAGGCTTCTTTAATGTGGAAACAGTTTGATGTAGTTCTTAAAAGCTTCTTATGACCAGTGACCAAGTGTTTGAATCTGATGCTGGGAAAGGCCTTATTGAGCAGCTGTGGTTGTTACTCCTATGGGGAACGAATTACTGGAAAAGTGGTCTGCTGGGAAAAGTGGTCTGCTGGGAGCTTGGAGGTTCTTAATGCTGTTTACATGATAAAAATAAAGTAATGTTGAGAAGAGAAAATCAGGAAAGGCAGGCTGGAGGAATGGCTGGGACCGAGGCCGCTTGCAGAGGCAGTCTCATGCTCGGGCTGGCCCCTGGAACCTAGGGAGGAACAAGAAGTGTAGAAAAGAGGGAAGCTGGGAGTCCAATAAGGCCTCTGGGCCTGCGCCGCTAGCGGAGGCAACCTCACGCTTGGGTCAGTCCCTGGAGCCTGGGGAGGAACAAGAAGTGTAGAAAAGAGGGAAGCTGGGAGTCCAATAAGGCCTCTGGGCCTGCGCCGCTAGCGGAGGCAACCTCACGCTTGGGTCAGTCCCTGGAGCCTGGGGAGGAACAAGAAGTGTAGAAAAGAGGGAAACTGGGGAGTAAAATATGGCATCTGGGCCTGCGCCGCTAGCGGAGGCAGCCTCACGCTAAGGTCCGTGGTTGAGCTGTAGACCAAAGACAAAAAGAGAGTTTGAGACTGATGACCGGGCCTGCGCTATTAGCGGAGGCATCCTCACGCTAACATCTACAGGCCACAGACAATGGATAGGGTAAGAGACGGTGGGATGAAATGGCTGAAACAGCGGAGCTTGCTCTGCTAGCGGAGGCATCCTCACGCTAGGAGGGAAGGCATTCGCCAAGAGGGCGAAGAGAGCTGTATGTGGTGTGGCACCTGGGAAACTGCGGTGTGTGGCTAGGCGGAGGGAGGAGGAGAGTGGGGAATCTGGGGCCCAGCCCAGGCTCACTGCGGCCTGACGCCTGTCTTCTAGTGCATGAATCGAAGAAGCAAGAGAGAGGAGATGAAAAAGCGACCTGCGGGATTATGCGCATCATGAAGATAGCTGAGCAAAGATAGCAGTTCCTGTTTAGAACAGTTTGGACCATCTATGAAGATGGAAACAAATAAAAAAATATCCTATTTTTCCTTATGTGGTGAGGCCTAGAAATTAACTGTATTTAAGTTAAAGCCCATAAATTCTGTTTGAGTTCAGCAAAACTGTGCAAGGCTGAGAAGTCGATTATTAATTTTTATTAATAAGCCTAAAATGCTTTATAACCTGCATATATTCACCTCTGGCACGATTGTTTGATACCATACTGTCGTTTACAGTTTGTACTGTAATTGATTGATGTTGAACAATCATCAAACAGCAAAAGTAGGCTACAGACTGATTTAGATGATCGTTTGTTCTTTTAACTGTTGCTGGTTTGAGTCACGTGCACCTTCATTTAGTAAAGATCAAAAGAGACTAGCTTGTAAAAAGAGAGCTTTGCATAATAAAAATGTGCAACTTGGATTTATTCAATTGTGTTCAACAAGCATTAAATTTACCATGAACACGCTGCTTTTTTTTTTTTTTTTTTTTTTAATTAAATTTATTTGTTTACTTTTTAGTTCTATTTCCCAATACTTATCCCGACCTGGTACTCAAATTGCTCAAATCAAATTCCATGCTTTATCAAACTGCATAGGAACATACAACATAACAGTTTATTCACTGGTTATTTGTCTATGGTTCGTTACGTTACTTACAGATTTCTGCTAGTTCTAAATATAGATGAACATACAGATGAATAGGAACGGTAAAATTTATTTAAATGCATCAGCAAAAGAACGATTTTAAGAATTTGTCCTACCAGTCTGTGCCTCGTCTCAATAGTGAAGCTGTGGGTTGAAGTTACAGAAATGCATACTATTACTTTAAGTTTCCAAGCGATTTGTTGATAAATCGCAGAACAGCGATGACAATAAGTTCCGAGTTTCATAGTGATTCAGCGTGCGAACTGAACGTGATATATGAGCCACTGTTTGCGTGTTTAACCGCAAGGAAGCGGCACAGTAATTTATAACGGCAAGTCACAGAAACAATCCCCCGATCAACATTGATCCAGATGGAATGACTGAAAATTCAGGAAAGAAGACGAGAAGGATTTAAACTGTGCTTCTTGCGGGGTTGAGCCGATGGAGTGGAGAGTGAGAGCCGGCTGGGAACTGGATCTGCGCTGCGGCGCGGCTCCGGGTTTACTGAAGGCCTGCTGCGGCGGCCTGGCGCTGGAAGAAGGCCCGTTCCGTCGCGGGAAGAGGCGGCATTGCCCGAGACTCGAGCTTGGTGCTCGGCTGCCTTATTGTCATTTTTCTATGACAGTAATGATTGAATGGGCCAGAGTAGGGAAATACACAGAAGGATATCGCGGATGATTCGGACGTGGTGACAGGCCTCGGCGTTTTGGCATGCAGGGACCCGTTTGTTTGGGCTGACGCCCCTCCGAAATAATGCCGCTGGATTGGAGAAAAATTGTTCTTAAGGCCAGAGGATTGTGGCAAAGATTCCTCGAGGATGAAAGATTCTTCATCGGACGCGACTTCAGACATGTTAGGAACTTAGGGCGGGACCAAATGCTGGAAACTGTCGAGGATCCTTGGGTGAGTTTGACTGTGATTATATACAGGCCTGAACTCATGCCGATTGGGTAGATACGTTGATTACAGATTGTTGACAGCTGGTTGAGATGACGTAATGATTAAGATGATGAAATGATTGGGTATCTTATTTGACTTGTTCCTCCTGAACTACGTTTATAAAACATCATTTCTGATACAACTATTTATTTCACTTTTATTTTATTTTATTATATTTGCATAAAGAACTACTTGTTCAGCTCTCTGAAAATGTAGGTTGCTTTCATATTTATATGTATTTCTTTTATATACATTTAAAGGTGCTCTAAGTGATCCTGGGTGGAGTAACTTCCTGTTGATGTTCGAAGTGTTGTCAAACAAAACAGAGGCTAGCTAGACCCTCCCTCCTCCTCCTCCTCCTGCTCCCCCTCCCCTCCATGCTTCCTGAAACAGTCATGAAAGCGCATTTAAAATCATTCTTGTCGGTTATTGGCTGGAGCATGTTTATTATGTTTTGTGGTCCAGGCTGCACCAGTTTGTTTTTATTGCCATTTTCGGAGCTTGTGGCGACTACAGAGACCGCATTTTTTTACAGTGTGTTCAGGGGACAGGCAGCTAGCGGATAGTGAGGAGATGTTTGCTGTATGTGACAAAAAATGTTTTGGCCTAAAAACGCATGACATCACTTAGAGCACCTTTAATTTAGGTAAAACTATAACTAAAATGGTTTAAATAAATGTTAGTACCATATTTGTTATTATTCATTGTCTTATATATTTTATTTATAATCATTTCATTTAAAATAGAGATAAATTGCTTTCAATTTTGTGGACAAAATACGGCCAAAAGTATAGTAATACCACAAATGTTTCCCCCTGAGCAAAATTTGTCCCATAAGAAAAACAGCTTATAAAATTTATTTATTTATTTATTTATTACTTAAATGCAGAACGTTTTCTGTGAGGGTCGTGTGTTTGTGTATGGGCTAGAATATACAGTTACACTTTAAAAATCATGTCTATGGAAAACCCCCATAAAACATGAAATCCCCACATGTGGAAGTATCCACAGATTGTTCCCTGCCCCACTGCTGTGACTGTCTCACATTCCACACCTTGGTGTGAGAAGTGGTTAGAGAGGTAGGGTGAGAGAGAATTTATGTTTCAACTTATTGCATTAAATAAATATACATCATATAGCCTAAGGACTTATATCTTCAACTCTCTGTAAATATATGATATGTCATACTTTTATTTAATTAAAAACTATAATGTTTAACATTGTTTTAGTAGCATGTTTATTGTAGCGAGTGTTATATACAATCATATATACTATTTATAATCATTTAAAAGAAGATTGTGTTTTTTGAACGAACTTTTTGATCTAACATTTTAAAGTTATTTATTCATTTATTTATTTATTTATTTGTATTTATATTTCCATTTAGCTATAACTATAAAGGTTTAAATAAATTAGTAACATATTTGTTATTATTCATTGTCTTATATATTTTATTTATAATCATTTCATTTAAAACCGAGATAAATTGCTTTCAATTGTGTGGACAAAATACGGCCAAAAGTATAGTAATACCACAAATGTTTCCCCCTGAGCAAAATTTGTCCCATAAGAAAAACAGCTTATAAAATATATTTATTTATTTATTACTTAAATGCAGAACGTTTTCTGTGAGGGTTGTGTGTTTGTGTATGGGCTAGAATATACAGTTACACTACAAAAATCATGTCTATGGAAAACGTCTAGGTTATGTATGTAACCCTCATTCCCTGAAGGAGGGAACGGAGATGTTACGTCAGAGACTGACGAAATGGAGTCTCGCCCGAGAGCCCAATTACCTTTGAGTGTTAACAAAACGAGCCAATGATACGAAGAGTATCTTGGTCTGCGGAATTTGCATGCGCAAGCTCCGCCTGTCATGATCATTACTGGGAGTGCCCTTGTCTGACACCAGAGGGCACTCCAACCCTGACTGTTTCTCACCCCTTGTTTGTCACCTGTCAGAACTTCATTACCCATAACACACTTCCCGGACTCATTATCACTTCATTGCAACCAGCTGTCTTGTATTATGTTATCAGTGTCTGTCTATTTATACCCTGTTGGTTTCTGTTTTAGTCATGGAGTTTTCAGTTCATATTTCCTGGTTTCGTGTGTGTTTCTGGTTCCCTGTTTTTGACTGTTTTTGTATGGACTGCTTTATTGGATTTTGACCTTTGCCTGTCTTGGACTACGACTTTGGATTACCCATTAAAACAACACCTGCATTTGGATCTGTCTCTCGTCTCTGTGTTATCAAACGTGACAGAAAACTCCATCACCTTAGGATCCAGCAGGATGGGGATTCGAATCACTCCTCCAACCACTGCGAAGGAACGGATGGCTCGCCTGAGCAATTTAACCACCCTGCGGCAACAGGGCAATAAGGTGGGTGGTTTGGCACAATTGTTTTGGACCCTGGCTGTAGGGCTGGGTTATAATGATGCGGTCTTAATGGACCTTTTCAATAATTGTCTGGATGACTCGTTGCCGCTGTGGGAGATGGATGGACTGGGTGACCTGGATTTTTGGGGGTTCGTCTATTACATCGAACGTGGGAGTAGGGGGGCCTCACCGAATCAACCAGGCAGTGCGCATGCTCCAGCCCATGAATCCTTTCCAGAAGTCACAGGGGAGGTGGGCACTGAGCCTCTGTTTCACCCCGGTAAAAGGAGGAGGAGGAGAAGGAAGAAGGCTTCCTTCATCCTTCAAGGCCCGGAGGCCTCTCCAGCCAGTGAGTCCGCTCCAGCCAGTGAGTCCACTCCAGAGGCCGCTTCAGCCAGTGAGTCCACTCCAGAGCCCGCTCCAGTCAGTGAGTCCGCTCCAGAGTCCGCTCCAGTCAGTGAGTTCGCTCCAGCTAGTGAGTCCACTCCAGAGCCCGCTCCAGTCAGTGAGTCCACTCCAGAGTCCGCTCCAGTCAGTGAGTCCGCTCCAGCCAGTGAGTCTGCTCCAGCTAGTGAGTCCACTCCAGAGCCCGCTCCAGTCAGTGAGTCCGCTCCAGCTAGTGAGTCCACTCCAGAGCCCGCTCCAGCCAGTGAGTCCGCTCCAGCCAGTGAGTCCACTCCAGAGGCTGCTTCAGCCAGTGAGTCCGCTCCAGTCAGTGAGTCCGCTCCAGCCAGTGAGTCCACTCCAGAGCCCGCTCCAGTCAGTGAGTCCGCTCCAGAGTCTGCTCCAGTCAGTGAGTCCGCTCCAGCTAGTGAGTCCACTCCAGAGCCCGCTCCAGTCAGTGAGTCCACTCCAGAGTCTGCTCCAGTCAGTGAGTCTGCTCCAGCCAGTGAGTCAGCTCCAGCTAGTGAGTCCACTCCAGCTAGTGAGTCCACTCCAGAGCCCGCTCCAGCCAGTGAGTCCGCTCCAGCCAGTGAGTCCGCTCCAGCCAGTGAGTCCACTCCAGAGCCCGCTTCAGCCAGTGAGTCCGCTCCAGCCAGTGAGTCCGCTCCAGCCAGTGAGTCCACTCCAGAGGCCGCTTCAGCCAGTGAGTCCGCTCCAGTCAGTGAGTCCGCTCCAGCCAGTGAGCCCACTCCAGAGCCCGCTCCAGTCAGCGAGTCCGCTCCAGAGTCCACTCCAGTCAGTGAGTCCGCTCCAGCTAGTGAGTCCACTCCAGAGCCCGCTCCAGTAAGTGAGTCCACTCCAGAGTCCGCTCCAGTCAGTGAGTCCGCTCCAGTCAGTGAGTCCGCTCCAGTCAGTGAGTCCGCTCCAGCCAGTGAGTCCACTCCAGAGCCCGCTCCAGTCAGTGAGTCCGCTCCAGCTAGTGAGTCCACTCCAGAGCCCGCTCCAGCCAGTGAGTCCACTCCAGAGCCCGCTCCAGTCAGTGAGTCCGCTCCAGAGTCTGCTCCAGTCAGTGAGTCCGCTCCAGCCAGTGAGTCCACTCCAGAGCCCGCTCCAGCCAGTGAGTCCACTCCAGAGCCCGCTCCAGTCAGTGAGTCCGCTCCAGCCAGTAAGTCCACTCCAGAGTCCGCTCCAGTCAGTGAGTCCGCTCCAGCCAGTGAATCCACTCCAGAGCCCGCTCCAGCCAGTGAGTCCACTTTGGTGCCTACAGATGAAGTAGGCACAGAGCCACCGCCTCACCCTCATAAGTGGAGGAAAAGGAGGAGAAGGGTTTCCTCCGTCCTTTAAGGCCTGGAGACCACTCTAGAGGTTGTTTGTTGTTTTCCCAAACTCCTTGCCCTGCCGCCGCCAACGAAGCGCCTTGCCCTGCCGGCGCCAACTAAGTTCCTTACCCCGCCGCCGCCAGAGCAGCCCATGCCCGCTGCCGTCCCAGAGCAGCCCGAGCCCGCTGCCGTCCCAGAGCAGCCTGAGCCCGAGCCCGCTGCCATCCCAGAGCTAACCGCTCTCCCTGATACGGCCTAGGAGGCCGTCACCGAGCTGCCCGCACTCCCTGATACGGCCACGGAGGCCGTCACCGAGCTGCCCGCTCTCCCTGATACGGCCACGGAGGCCGTCACCGAGCTGCCCGCTCTCCCTGATACGGCCACAGAGCACCCTTGGTCAGCCCTGCCCCCGCCGCCCAGGCCGTCTGCCCTGCTGCCGCCGCCCAGGCTGGCTGCCCTGCTGCCGCCGCCCAGGCCGTCTGCCTTGCCGCCACCGTCCAAGCCTTCTGCCCTGCCACCACCGTCCAAGCCTTCTGCCCTGCCGCCACCGTCCAAGCCTTCTGCCCTGCAGCCTCTGCCCAGGCCGCCTGAACCATTGAGACCATTGAGACTCCGCCTGGTCTGTTCCTCCAGCACCGCCCTGGCACTCAGCCAGTTCTGCCAGTGCCCGCCTGGTCAGTTCCTCCAGTGCCGCCCTGGCGTTCAGCCAGGACCCCAGACCTGCTGGAACCTGCCTGGTTAGTTCCTCCAGTGCCACCCTGGCAATCAGCCAGGACTCCAGGCCTGCTGGCGCCCGCCTGGTCAGTCCCTCCAGCACCGCCCTGGCCTTCAGTTGGGGACTCTGGACCTGGCCCACCATCCCTCCCCCTGGTCCTCCTCCTTTCCACCTCCCTCCTGAGTTTTTGTGTTGTTGTTGTTTTTTTTGTGTGTCTGGTGGAGCGTCTGGTAGCCGCTCCTTTGAGGGGAGGTGATGAGGGCACTCCAACCCTGACTGTTTTTCACCCCTTGTTTGTCACCTGTCAGAACTTCATTACCCATAACACACTTCCCGGACTCATTATCACTTCATTGCAACCAGCTGTCTTGTATTATGTTATCAGTGTCTGTCTATTTATACCCTGTTGGTTTCTGTTTTAGTCATGGAGTTTTCAGTTCATATTTCCTGGTTTCGTGTGTGTTTCTGGTTCCCTGTTTTTGACTGTTTTTGTATGGACTGCTTTATTGGATTTTGACCTTTGCCTGTCTTGGACTACGACTTTGGATTACCCATTAAAACAACACCTGCATTTGGATCTGTCTCTCGTCTCTGTGTTATCAAACGTGACACCGCCCCACTCTCTGGGGGTATATAAGGAGCAGCGCGAACAACTCGCATTCAAGTCTTCGCTGAGGAGCCGAGCCAAGTGGCCCGGCCGTTTAGCGGAACAGCAATTGTGGCAAAGGGATGTAACATCTCAGTTCCCTCCTTCAGGGAACGAGGGTTACATATGTAACCACATATGACATTACGTCAGAGACTGACGAAATGGGGTCCCTACCAAAACGCCACCAAAACAATGGCTGTCTTCCAGTGAGATGGTGTAAGTAATAGCACCTTGCCGTGAAGCACGCAAAAGGTACTACACAAACACAGAATGCACTGGGTAGCATATTCCAACAGGAATATGCTAACAGGTTGCCTACACATGGAGGTCTTACAGAAGTCCACCAGCAGAGCGGAGATAAGAACTGAGGTAACCAATCCGCAGGGTGGAATTACACGTCAGAGATAGCAAGTAGCTTGCCAGGGGAAGACACATGCTCCCAAGGAGACTTAAAGTGGAATACACACGTGGGATTACCCAGAGGGGAATCACAACACATGGAGGCACCTAGTCTAATGCAAGGGCTGACCGAAGGGGCATGCACACAGGCGTAGACATAGACAGTGCTGGAGGAACCCAGGGTTCTGAACAGTGGAACTCAACTGAGGAATGACGCACACACCCAATCCGTAGAGTGGAATGGCGCAGCAAGCAAATGACACCGAGCCAATCCAGCTACTGGCCCGAAGGGGCGAGTATACGGGAGGATAATGGCTCAACGCAGAGATTATAAAATCTTGCGAAAGTGTTGGGTGTCGCCCAGCCCGCAGCTCTACAAATATCTCTTAGTGAGGGAGAGGAGGCTACACTCCTAGTTGAGTGAGGTCTCACTCCCAGGGGGCATGGCAGGTCTTGAGCCTGGTAGGCTAAGACAATAGCGTCCACTAGCCAGTGGGCTACCCTCTGCTTGGAGACAGCTTTCCCCTTCTGCCGTCCTCCATAACAGACAAAGAGCTGATCTGAAGTCCTGAAGCACTGAGTTCTGTCTATGTAAGTGCAGAGAGCACGTACTGGACAGAGCAGCGCCAGGGCTGGGTCTGCCTCCTCCGTGGGCAGCGCTTGCAAGTTCACCACCTGAACAGAGTGGTGGGAACTTTGGGCACATATCCGAGCCGGGGTCTCAAGATAACGTGAGAGTCTTCCGGCCCGAATTTCAGGCACGCTTCGTCAACAGAGAAAGCCTGCAGGTCCCCAACCCTCTTAATTGAAACCAAAGCCTCAGGAGCGCAGTCTTCAAAGATAGTACCCTTAGCTCATCCGAGAGCAAGGGTTCAAAGGGAGCTCTCTGCAGAGCAGAGAGAACCAGAGAGAGGTCCCAAGAGGGAACTTGTGAAGGATGGGGAGGAAAAAGCCTCCTCGCCCCCCTAAGGAACCTGACGACCAGGTCGTGCTTACCCAATGACTTACCTTCAACAAGGTCATGATGGGCGGCAATAGCGGCCACATAGACTTTAAGGGTGGAAGGAGACAGCCTTCGACCCAACCCTTCTTGAAGAAAGGAAAGCACAGACCCGACCGGACATGTCCGGGGGTTCTCATTCCTGGAAGAACACCAGGTGATGAAGAGGTTCCACTTCAGTGCATAAACCTGTCTAGTAGACGAAGTGATGGTAGCTACCACCTGAGGTGGTAAGGTACCTAACCCGGCCGCGTTCCGTCCAGGGACCACACATGTAGTCTCCAAAGATCTGGATGCGGGTGCCAGAGAGTGCCCCGTCTCTGAGAAAGAAGGTCCTTCCTCAGAGGAATTGGCCAGGGAGGGACTGTCGCAAGGAGCATCAGTTCGGAGAGCCAGGTCCGGCCGGGCCAATAAGGGGTGACCATGAGGACCTGCTCCTTGTCCTCCCTGATCTTGCACAGTGTTTGTGCAAGGAGGCTCACTGGGGGAAACCAGTCGGGGTGTTCCACATCGTAACCCTCAGATCACCCTGGCCACCAACTGAAGTAGCCCCCTCATGAGAAGAGGATCTAGATCGGGGTGTGGCAGAAGGGACTCGATACTGTTTAAAGTAATCAAGTCTAGATCTAAGCATCTTGATGGTCATGTTCCCGCAATGAGAACATGAGCCATCCACGAAAGCCGCCTCAGCGTGCTGGAAGCCCAAACACGTGAGACAGCGATCATGGCCGTCAAGAGGAACCATATAACGACCGCATCCAGAAACACACGGGCGGTAAGACATCTTTAAAAAGACACAACCGTTTAAACCCGTCACTCTTTTAGGAGGAAAGCTCTTTTAGTACTGAAGCGCTCAGAGGAAAACAGGCAAAGACAGGAACACTGGAATCCGCTGAAACGCGCCGCCACACCAGTACTGCAGGCTCGTAGAACACACTCCGGTAAAAAGCAACGAAGTGCTCGGCTCCGAAGCGAAAGCTTGAATGCGAGTTGCTCGCTCTGCTCCTTATATACCCACAGAGTGGGGCGGAGCTTGCACATGCAAATTCCGCAGACCAAGATACTCTTCGCATCATTGGCTTGTTTTGTTAACACTCAAAGGTGATTGGGCTCTCAGGCGAGACCCCATTTCGTGAGTCTCTGACGTAACGTCAAAGTGACCGATTGAAAGGGAACCCCCATAAAACATGAAATCCCCACATGTGGAAGTATCCACAGATTGTTCCCTGCCCCACTGCTGTGACTGTCTCACATTCCACACCTTGGTGTGAGAAGTGGTTAGAGAGGTAGGGTGAGAGAGTTTATGTTTCAACTTATTGCATTAAATAAATATACATCATATAGCCTAAGGACTTACATCTTCAACTCTCTGAAAATATAAGATATGTCATACTTTTATTTAATTAAAAACTATAATGTTTAACATTGTTTTAGTAGCATGTTTATTGTAGCGAGTGTTATATACAATCATATATACTATTTATAATCATTTAAAAGAAGATTGTGTTTTTTGAATGAACTTTTTGATCTAACATTTTAAAATTATTTATTTATTTATTTATTTATTTATTGTATTTATATTTTCATTTAGCTATAACTATAAAGGTTTAAATAAATGTTAGTAACATATTTGTTATTCATTGTCTTATATATTTTATTTATAATCATTTCATTTAAATAGAGATAAATTCCTTGGTAACACTTTACTTGAAGGGGTGTGCATAAGACTGACATGACACCTTCATAATCATGACATGACACATGTCATGAATATGAAGGAGGTTTTATGAATGTTTATGACAACTGTCATTAAGTGTCATTTGCTCAGTTATGTCATTTTTAATGCAAAGATGACATTGTTTGAGATGTCCGAGTTATGACAACTTGACATAAACCAATACATCATAACCTGTCAGTGTCTTTGTCATGACAACTTGACATTATTTAGCTTTATGGGATAACATTACATTAAACTGTCATGAGGTTGGTTTTGACATTGGCTGTCATGAGGCCATTATAATAGTGTCATGAATATGTATCTTGAGCTCAAGTACAGTGGTACAAATTGAACTTGTCATTAAAATGTCATTAAGTGACAATACTCTGACAAATAATTTTATAACAGCGTCATGACTATTTTTCATTTCATGTTTTTTTGTTTTTGTTTTTTTTAAGTTTCCACCAACAGAAGGTCAGATAATAGACAATTTCAAATTTCTTAAAAAAAGATAAAATAATGGTAACACTTTATTTTAGGCTCTTTTAACTAGTTGCTTATTACTATTAGCATTCATATGGCTAAAATATTGGCTATTTATTAGTACTTATAAAGCACATATTAATGCCTTATTCTGCATGACCTTATTCTACATTCTTAATCCTACCCAATACCTAAACCTAACAATTAACTATAATAAGCAGTAAATTAAGAGTTTATTGAGGGAAAAGTCATAGTTAATCATTTATATATGTGTTCCCTATACTGAAGTGTTACCAAAATAATGTAATGTAATGATAACCCATAAAGCTAAGTAGTTTTTTAAGTTTGATAATTAATCTGCTATGTCATGTTTATGACAGGTTATGATGTTTTGCTAATGTCAAGTTGTCATGACAAAGACACTGACAGGTTATGATGTATTGGTTTATGTCAAGTTGTTGTAACAAAGACATCTCAAACAATGTCATCTTTGCATTAAAAATGACATAATTGAGCGAATGACATTTAATGACAGTTGTCATAAACATGCATAAAACCTCCTTCATATTCATGACACGCGTCATGTCAAGATTATGAAGGTGTCATGTCAGTCTTATGCACACCCCTTCAAGTAAAGTGTTACCAATTCCTTTTATAGAACCAATTGTGTGTGTGTGTGTGTGTGTGTGTGTATGTGTGTGTGTGTGCTAACTGAGCAAAATTTGTCCCATGAGCAAAACAGCTTATAAAATATATTTAATTATTTATTTTAATTATTTATTACTTGAAATGTGGAAACACGGAAACCCCTACATGTCTGGACATAATAATAATTAATTAATAATAATTCCTTACATTTATATAGCGCTTTTCTGGGCACTCAAAGCGCTTTACATATTGAAGGGGGGAATCTCCTCAACCACCACCAATGTGCAGCATCCACCTGGATGATGCGATGGCAGCCATATTGCGCCAGAACGCCCACCACACACCAGCTTATCGGTGGAGAGGAGACAATCAGTGTATGGGGATGTTTAGGAGGCCATGATGGACAGAGGCCAGTGGGCAAATTTGGCCAGGATGTCGGGGTTACACCCCTATTCTTTTCGAGGGACATCCTGGGACATGTCCACAATATCTCGTATGGTTTGATCTGACTGTTTCTTCATTAGAATCTTATTTCTGTCACTTGCAGCATAGAGAGAAGGTATTGACAAGACTCACTGAGCAGGCCTAGAGTAACACTTTTAGTGTGTAATCAATTTAAAAACTGTAAGATTAAAATGTTTGGTAAGATCTCTGCCATGTAAACTTACAAATGGGTAATGCAATAGAAAAACTGTAAAAGTCTTAACTCTGGCTAACAAAACAAATGGAATATCTTCAGTAGGTGTCAGAAATGAGGTGTCATTTTTGCGGAGGGGTCTCCCAGGTTGTCAGTGTCAGGGGAGCCAGGAAGGATGAAAGGAAGGAAGGAAGGAAGATTTAGCTTTTATCCCTCAATAATAAACCATAAGAGGTGTTATATCCATCCTGACTCACTTTTAATAGTTTGACACATTGCAAACCAATCACATCCGCAGACAGAGTAGGACCGGCCCACAGCAATACTGGAAACAAACTCATTTTAAGTTTAGCAAATGGACTCCATGCATCTCAACTAACTGGTAAGTTGTCTTTTAGTCTGAAGTACCTTTTTAAGCTGGAAAACAAACTTCTCTTAAAGCTTTTTTCATATAATTTCTATTTGTAGGAACTGTGGACGAACCAGACAAATGAATCATTCAGATGATTCTTTCAAAACATATTTCTAATTCAGAATCAAGGTTCCGGCTCCAGCTCGTCTACAGAGAGAACCAATGCTGATTATTTTTACGACACCCTATGCTTCCTGATAGCAGGAGAAGTGACAAACCAAAGGGTCACCCAAGAAGATAAAGATTCTTTGATCACCAGAGTAAAGAAACAGAGAGACAATGCAGACCCTTTTGTTTCCTTACTTCACAGAAAAGCCAAAGAGACTGTTCTACAAATAAAACTGCATCAAAATTGTTCCAACAATTTTAATGGACTTATCAAACATCTTTTAACTACATACATTTTGCATTATGTTTCCACAAGTACTACCTGTAACCAGTTATGCTTTAGAACACTCACAATTCATGTAAATGTGTTAACTCTTGACTGAATGACTGAAAGTATGCCTTATTTAGACTTAATTTGATTCTTTCCCCCTTTCCTATATCCTGACTTGAATGAAATCTGTTTAAAATGTATTGTATGCCATTTAATAGAAATTATGTTAAAATGGCACTCTCTGCTGAAGCAGAAACGGGATGTAACACCTATGTTTTATTGGGGGCAGAGAAAAGCCCTTTTGAAACAGGACAATATCTGATTGGCCAAAACTCCTCAGAGGTGTGACAAACAACTAAGTTTAAATTGTCATATTGCAAGATAGTAAACTAGTTAGGTTAGTTCTGTTCAAAGAAGTCAAGACAAGTATCCAGAACAATGGAGTAACAAGAAGAACAGACAAGCCGCTCATTCAAGCCATCCATCCTTCACTCACTTTTCTTTCCTTTTTCTTAATTTTTCCGCTGAAAGTCTTGTGTTCTAAGTGTTGCCGCAAAGTTCAACCAACGACTTCTGCCGCTTCAACTTTAACTCCAGCAAAAAAGAGACTTCCTTTCATTGTTCCACACAGACCTGACCCTAGACAAATCATCGACTTGGGAAACCCTTCTCTGCACAACGAGGGAAATTGACAGTTAAAGTCAACGCAAGCAAGTACCTCCAGATGAAAACTGAACTGGTGCATTTAAATTGATTCATGGTTCGTTCAGGTCAGATCTTCTGAAGAGCATAACTTTGCTAGGAATTCATCATATCATATTTCTCTTAAAACTCTTTCTCTCTCATTTCCTTTCTTACTGCAATGCGTGAATGAATGTGTGTGTATGTGTTAGTTCGTGTTAGATTAGTTTGTGTTAGAATAAATAAAATCTCTTAAAGATTTTTAAAAGAAAGTGTCTTGTATTATGTGCTTCTATAATTTAATGTCTTAAACTGTGATCTTAAGTTACCGTGCTTTAATCAGTGTTTTCACGATTGTTGGATATTTATATCCGCTACAAGAGCTTATTACGGCTCGAGCAAATGAAAGCTGGACGACTCAGTTGCTCGGTCGTAATCTAAACAACTCTTTATAATTCCCTATAAATATTTCATTTGAGCTAATTTTACTTCCTAGGGTGTGTTCCCTACATATTTCTTTTACATTTAAAAGAGTTGGCATCACTAAATGATTGTAAGGGTATTTTAAAGGATCTAGTTCCTGAGTCATTTGATTGTAATTGTTTTTAAGTGATTTTGTGTTTTTCTGCATATGTAAATTATTGTATTTGCTACACGTTCAACTACATCTGCTGCCTGTCTTGACCCTCTTGTAAAAGAGATTTTAAATCTCAAGAGTTTTATTTCCTGGTTAAATAAAGGTTTAATAATAATAATAATAATAATTTCAGTTTATTTCAGCTTATTACATAAAATTACTATTTCAACTGTAATTGTTTTTGAGTTATTTTGTGTATTTCTGTAAATTATTGTATTTTGCTATATGTTCAACTAAATGTGCTGCCTGTCTTGGCCCTCTTGTAAAAGAGATTTTAAATGAGTTTTTATTTCCTTTTTCTCAAGTTTTATTTTAAATCTCAAGTTTTATTTTAATTAAAGGTTTAATAATAATAATTTCAGTTTATTTCATCTTATTTCATATAAACACTATTATTCCTTTATTTAACCAGGAGAATATTGAGACTATAGTCTCTTTTTCAATGCTTTCTTTAATACTGTTTCATATAAACACTTTCATATGATTCATTTAACAACAGCGCTTCTTATTTATTAATCTTGTTTGTATTGTTTCATTCACAGACATTATGGCTGGATGCTGCACATTCTGACAAAAACATTCTAAAAGGTCAATCATCAAATTCCCACCGCCTGTATAAACATTCCCACACCATTTCACACCCAGTGCAATCGTCAAATTACCCACCACACCTGTATAAACTCCCCAACACCATTCCACTTCCTGAACATAAAAATATATGACGCTCATAAACACAATCCAGAAACAGATGGTCACACATCCTGTTAAAAACACAGTCCGGAAACGGAAGGGCAAAAGGTCACACCTGTCAAGTCATCAATCAAAGTGGGTCATAAATCATTTTTGACACAAGGTCCCAGGTAATACTACTCATATTCCCCCTGTCTCAACCCAAATCAGAAAACATGAGGAAGTATATAGAGGAGGAGTTGGCTAAAGGGTTCATCCGTCCTTCAATGTCTCCAGCCTCAGCAGGCTTCTTCTTTGTCGGGAAGAAGGATGGTGGTCTCCATCCCTGCATTGACTACTGAGGTTTGAATGAAATAACTGTTAAATTCAGATACCCTTTACCCTTAGTGCCTGCTGCTCTTAAACAACTATGCACCGCCAAGTATTTCACTAAGCTGGATCTCCGCAGCGCCTACAATCTAATCCACATTAAGGAGGGGGACGAATGGAAAACAGCCTTCTCCACAGCCACCAGTCCTTAGTCAATAGTCCTTCCGTCTTCCAGGCTTTCATTAATGATGTGTTCAGAGACATGCTTAACAGATTTGTGATTGTTTATATAGATCAGTGGTTCTCAACCAGTGGGGCACGAGTAGGCTACAGGATGGGAGGAAAAAAACCTGAAAAAAAAATCTGCTAATTTTTTTATCACTAAACTACTGTCATAAAAAGTTATAGTTTTGTATATACATAACTCCTGAATAAAAATTAAAATGTGTTTGGACTGATTTAAAAAAAAAAAGTTTTGAACAAATTTGATTGGTTTGTCGATAGTGAGCGCAAATGCAGGTGATAAGCGGTTTTATTAAGCGAGTCATTGAGTCATTCATTCACGATTCGTTCAAACGGCCGATTCATCAAGAATGAGACAGATGTTTGTGAATGGGTCATTGAATCTTTGACTCAAACGATTTGTTCAAAACACTGAATCATTCAAAACACGATTGAGTGTTGCTGTGAGATGCGCTATGTTGTGATCTTTGTTTGGATTCATTGGATCTATTTTCGCTGCTAAAATAGACCAAAACAGTCATTATTTGTTCTAAAATGTAAGTGACTTAATATTATTAACTTGTTTGTTGAACTGTCATAAAATCGAACCATCCGAATTAATTTTTATGATGGACGGAAGTTTCAGAGGCTGCAAACGTATAAAACATGAGGTCGTATTTAATTATATATATATATATATATATATATATATATATATATATATATATATATATATATATATGAACAAATAAACTAGTCAGAATATAGGTTACAGTTAAAGCTTTCCTTTAGTTTTTGTGAAATGCTCACACACACGCAGCCATGCAACCATGCACACACAAACATGTTTAAATACATTTATGTTGTTAATAAATAAATAACAATAAATTGTTGTAACAGCAATATCTTTTTTTTTTTTGGGGGGGGGGGGGGGGGGGGGTGGTGGGCACTGGGGCCCCAACTGCAATGAACCAGCTTTGGGGGGGCCCAGCTTGCAAAAGGTTGAGAACCCCTGATATAGTTGATATCCTGATCTATTCAGACACCATGGCGGAGCACGTTCAGCAGGTCAGAAAGGTCCTCGAATGTTTGATTCAATATCAACTATACACCAAAGCTGAGAAGTGCGAATTTCATCAGACTTCCACCTCGTTCGTGGGATACATAATCAGCCCTGAAGGAGTGGCGATGGATGAGAAAAAGGTGTCCACGATCCTCAACTGGCCTCGACCCAATACTCTCAAAGAATTACAGCGCTTCCTGGGATTCTCAAACTTCTATTGACGTCTCATACGTAATTTCAGCACCATCGCCTGTCCCCTAATGAGCATGGTCAAGAAGGCTAACACTCAGCTCCAGCGGTCGCCTCCTGCCATTCAAGCCTTCCAAGAATTGAAAGACCGATTCACATCAGCCCCCATACTGCATCATCATCCGGATCCTTCACTTCTGTTCATTGGGGAGGTTGACGCATCCAGCACTGGTCTTGGAGCAGTACTCTCTCAAAGACAAGGTAACCCACCCAAACTGTTTCCTTGTGCCTTTCATTCCAGAAAACTCACAGCAGCAGAGCGGAACTACGATGTAGGAGATCGAGAGCCATGAAAGCCACCTTCGAAGAATGGCGCCATTGGTTGGAGGGAGCAACTCACCCTTTCGTAGTACTCACCAACCACAAGAACCTCGAGTACCTGTGAACAGCAAAGAGACTCAACCCTCGTCAAGCCCGCTGGTCCCTATTCTTCTCATGTTTCCACTTCACGGTCACTTATCGGCCAGGCTCCAAGAATGTGAAGGCTGACTCCCTGTCACGACAGTATGAAGGTGAGCTTACAACGCACAATCCTGAAACTGTTTTACCTGCTTCTCTCATTGTCGCAGCCATACAGTGGGACATCATAACCGGACTGGAACAGGCCAATGCTCTGATCGAGATCCCGATGGATTGCCCACCTGACAAGGTTTTCGTCCCGTGTCATGGAAATGGTCCACAGTGTACCTGCATCTGGGCATCCAGGCATCACCGCCACCATTCACCTCCTGCAGAATCGCTTCTGGTGGTCGACTCTAAGTAAAGACACTACACAATTTGTAGAGCAGTGCCAAACTTGTAACATCCATAAGCCATCCCACCAGCTACCTGCAGGCTTATTGCAACCATTACCTATCCTACAACGCCCCTGGTCTCACATAGCAATTGACTTTGTAACAGATCTCCCCGCATCAGACGGTTACACTACCATACTCACCGTCATTGATCGCTTCTCCAAAGCCTGTCGACTCATTCCCCTACCAAAACTTCCCACAGCCATGCAGACAGCAGAACAGTTGTGTAATTGGGTGTTCTGCATCTATGGGCTGCCAGAGGACATTGTTTCAGATCACGGTCCACAATTCACCTCCCGTCTCTGGTCAGCATTCTGTCAGGCACTAAACATCAACGTCAGCCTCACCTCCGGTTACCATCCTCAATCCAACGGCCAAACTGAACGCCTTAATCAAGAGTTAACCCGTTTCCTCCGTACTTACTGCAACCACCGTCAAAACGATTGGTCCCGGTACCTGTTATGGGCTGAATATGCACAGAATTCCATCCGCAAACCAGCCACCAGCCTTACCCCGTTTCAATGCATCTTAGGATTCCAACCACCACTATTCCCCTGGTCCAGTGAACCCACTAATGTACCCGCCATAAACGAGTGGATGAATCGGAGTGAAGCCACCTGGAACAGAGCATACACCCACCTACAGCACGCAGTCCGCCGCCTGAGGGAGCAGGCTGATCGTCATCGCCGTCCTGGTCCTGAATACCGTCCTGGTCAGTGGGTTTGGCTCTCCACCTGAGACTTACGTCTCAAACTCCCATGCAGAAAACTGAGTCCAAGGTACGTTGGTCCATTTCAAGTCATCCGACAAATCACACCAGTCTCATTCCATCTAGCACTGCCTAACCACTTTTGCATATCTCCCACTTTCCATATGTCTCTGCTCAAGCCTGCTGATGGTCCCAGCGAGAAGGGGGAGGAGGTGTCCGGTGACCAGGGCCCCCCATCCATCATGATCGAAGGCGAGGAGGCCTATAGGGTTCGCGAACTGCTGGACTCCAGACACCGAGGAAGAACTCTCCAGTATCTAGTCGACTGGGAGGAACGCTCATGGGTAACACTGCATGAAAAGTGGGATTTTCGTCAGTAAGCGGCACTGTAGATTGTCGTGGAAGTTCAGGTTTACGACAATTTGCAGGCAACACCGAAAACTGCCGTGAATTGTCAGAAATTGCCGTGGGCCTTGCTTGGCAGTTGTCCCCCCATGACCCCCCTTCCTCTAATTCCAGGGGAGGCTTTAACATGTAAATGACAATGCTGTGAGCTATACAAATGCAAATGCAAATTCTCTCAAAATCGACTAATTTTGAGAGAAATGTCTGCAGGTATCCATCTGCTACTTCCAGTCTATTGATGGATATGACTCTGGAGCAGAGTATGATACAAGCCTGCACAAAGTCATTCCTAAGCCAAAGCAAATGTTGAGTTTAAATCAGTCATGAATCCAGAATGAAACATGGTTGTTTTAGGATACAGAGTGTAACTGAAACCTAAGCAAGAGATCTCAGAAAATAAAATCAACAAAATCAGTAATATCACCTAGAACAAACACAAGCCAAAGTGTCTGTTTTTTCCCCTTAATATATGTAATCGCTCATAAAATAAATAATTTGATTATGAACAATAGTAAGCAACATATCAATTAACAAGACTTGTTAATAAAAACATTAATAATTTTGCAATTCATGTTTGCTTTAGGTAGCCTACTGCTAATTTTAGCTTAATCTGTCTGTTGTAATTTGTGTTTAGAAAACATGGTAGCACACTACAGACACAATATGATACACTATTGTTGAAAATAAATATTTATACTTTACTTAATTTCGTTGACAAGTTTGACATTCATTGAAACTAGTGTCCCATGTTAACGTGGGCATGGTTTGTGAGCGTGATGTGAGAGCATGATAAACTACCTTAAAACTGCTCCAAAAACGCAGGAACGAACACTGCGAAATCGAGGCGCTTTATTACGCATCGCAATGTATAAAACTGCTGAATGCTATCAGTGGGCTGTCTCGTCAGCTTACTCAGTTTGCTGCCGATGTAAATGAGCAGTTCACTTTAGTAAACTCCAGGATGCTGTCCATAGAAGACAGGTTGGCTGCTTTGGAGTCGAAAAACTGTGTAGAAGATACTATCTCTAAGACGGGTGCACAATCCTAAGATTGCGGTAAGACTGCTATCTAAGCTAAAAGTAGCCTAAAAGCAAAGCTTTTAAGTAGCACAGGTGTAACTTTTACTGTTTTCTCCTTTATTGTTTTTATTGTTTAAGTTCTTTTACACATTGTTTTTTATTCATATCACTGTCATTTAGCCTAATTGTTTTCCAGCTGCCTGTAAGACATATTACGAGACAGTACGCAGGAGCTTCAGGTACAAACATCCAGATCTTGCATCGCAGGCAGAAGCAGTGAAGCGTTCAGCTCGGAGTCGAGCGAGAAGAAAGAGGGTAAGATTTATTAGATTAGATCCGTTTTGGTCAATGTGACTATTTTTCAGGTGCATTAATAGATGTGTTGAGTCCATACGCAGTGCATCACGCAATACTGATTGTCTTTATTGGTTGTTTTTACAGCTGCTAGAAGCAAGACAGAGTGTGCTAGCTGAGGATGTGAGGTGGGCCTTTGGAAGTGCGCTACCATAGACCTAATGTCTGATGAGGAAGACGGCATCGTTGTGCCACGCTGCAGTCGAGATTAGAGGCGATTCCAAAGTACAGGGCAACGCACCACAGACGTCTGCAAAATGGACTGAATTCAGACAGTATGCCACTAGTTACCTACAGCTCCGAAGCTGAAAACAGACATTTCATGGTGCTGTAGGATTTTGGGCTTCTCGAGAGCTTCCCATTTATTGTGTGGGCAGATCTCCTACGTTTTGTACATGGTTGTGTGTTTGTGTTTGTGCTAATAAAGCTCTTTCTTTGAATAAACAACTCCGTGATCCCCTCCACCGACCATCGAAGGGAGCCCTCTCCGAAATACTAACACACATGCACACACTAACACACTACATTACCCATAACCCCGTGCCTTGGACCAATCACACCACCAGCTGTTGCCAATTACCCGGACTATAAGAGACTCTCATGCTCACTTCACCTTTGCGAAGTCTTGAATTGCCAAGGTGTATATTTCTGAGCGTTATTACCCTGTCTGATTGTCTGTTGCTGATACTGCTGTTTACGACCCTCTGCCGCCTACCCTGACCTGTGCTTTGTCTGCTGTTCTGTGAGTGATATCTGTCCTGACCCTTGCCTGTTTGTTGACCACGATCCTGCCTGTCCCTTGCTATACCTGTTTGTTCCTGTTTGACCTTGCCTGTTTGACTACGCTCTTATCAATAAAGCATGCAAATAGATCCCAGCCTTTGTGATGAATCATTACAATATCCCTTATCACTACAGATATAAAAATAATTAGTAAAACCTTAGCATCACGATTAGAAACAGTTATCTCAAGTCTTATTCACCCGGATCAAACAGGCTTTATTAAAAGACGTCACTCATCAGACAACATACGCCACTTATTTAATATCATGAATATCAGCAAGCAACATAATACTACAGTTATTGTATCATTAGATGCAGAAAAAAGCATTTGACAAAAGTTAATTGGAATTTTCTTTTGGAAATTCATTCATTCATTGGATTAGAACACTGTATAGTACACCCAGGGCTTCAGTTATCACTAATGACATCATATCACCATCATTTCAGTTACAACGAGGGATGAGACAAGGATGTCCACTCTCTCCACTCCTATTCACATTATTCATAGAGCCTTTAGCAGTTGCGATTTGACAAAACGATAATATCACTGGCTTTTCAACTAATAAAATTACTCATAAAATTTTATTATATGCAGATGATATTTTATTATACTTACAAAAACCAGAAAATCACTCACAGAAGCTATCAATATCATCAATGATTTCTCTAAAATATAAGATTATACAATAAATTGGTCAAAATTTACAATTCTACCAATAAATAAAACATTACAGTGTATAGAACATCAGAATATCCCTTTTAATATAGGCAATATCACATACCTAGGAATACATATCTCTCCCAACCTATCAGATTTGTTTAATGTTTAAGACTTAAAACGCTGGATGAATCTGCCACCATCTCTATAGGAAGAATCTCCACAATAAAAATGACCATATTACCAAAAATTAACTACCTATTTACAATAATACCTATCCAACCCACTAAGAAATGGTTCGACACACTAAATAGCGAGATAAATAAATTTTATTGGAAAAATAAAAATCCTAGAATAAGCATTACTACATTACAGAAAAGCAAAGATATGGGAGGATTAGGGGCATCCAACTTTCACCTTTATTTTTTAGCTGCACAATTACAATATCTCTACAAATGGATAAATGGTATTCATACCCAGAACCCATGGTTAGATTTAGAACAGGCAGAATGTAAAAAAGAAAATCATTATCCGACTTACCATAAATTACTGATCTAATTAAGGTTCACAATTTACGTGTTTAAATATTTTTATTAGGAATTTTGACAGCAAGTCAATTGTAATTACACTTTTTTAAAATGCAAACAAAACTTAAATTTTAACACATAGGCATAATAATAAAAAAAATAAAAAAACACACAATAGTCAAAACAATTGTACAGAAAATATAAATAAAATCTCCCCCACCCAAAAACTCAACCCATAAGTGCTATCCAATGGTAAAGGTAGGTAATGTAGGCATGATAAACATATTAATCACAAGTTTGCAAAAAGGAAATAAAAGGGGACCAATTTTTTTCAAATAACAAAGTCTTGTCTATTAGGGTATACCTAATTCTCTCCAGATGTAGTGTACTTGACAATTCTGTCAGCCATAATTCTGTCAGCCATAAGAGTTGGAACTTCCTTTTTCTTCCAAAACAAAAGAATACGTTTTTTAGCAGATATTATCCCATATGAAACAAACTGTTGTTGTACTCGTGCAAGTCTTAAAAATTCTCCGGAAGCTCCAAATATAATTAATATAGGGTCAGGTTCAATAAGCATACCCAATGTATCTGAAAATACCTGGAAAATTTTGTTCCAGAAACGTTGTAATTTTGGACACATGACGTAGCAGTGAGACAGGTTAGAGTCTAAAAACTTGACATTTGTCACATAATGGAGACACTTCTGGAAATATTTTATTTAATTTACACTTGGAATAATGAAGCCTATGAAGCACTTTAAACTGAATAAGACAATGTCTTGCATTAATGAAACATCTGTGAACCAGTTCAAGACTTTGTTCCCAAATTTCACTAGGAATTTCTACTGCAGGTTCTTCTTCCCAGGCAGATTTAATTTTCTCCATAGATGGACTTTTCACCTGTTCTAAAGTCTTGTAGAGCAACGAGATGATACTACCCTTTTGAAGACATCTTTCCAGAAATGTGTCCAGGCACATAGGTGTAGCCGTGACATAATTAGAAATGTTAGACTTCACAAAGTCTCTTGAAGGTACCTAAAGAAGTGATTAGAAGGGATAATGTATTTTTCACAAAACTGCTGAAACCCTAAATTTTTCCAAATCTCAAATGCACTATCTAACATCGATGGGCAAAAAGCGGGGTTAGCTGAGATAGATAACAAAAATGACATTTGGATGAATTTAAAATGTGTCATTAACTGTTTCCAAATATGAATACAATTATCAATAACAGGGTTGTGATTATAAAGTGAACTAGCTAAACCTTTGGGTGATAAAAGTATTGCATTAATAGAGTATGGAACACATTCCTCCTGTTCCAGCACCAACCATCTCTCCCACGCCGGAGTAAAATCTATCCATGAAGTCAAGAACCTCAGATTCGCAGCCCAATAGTAAAAAAGAAAATTAGGTAGGGCGAGCCCTCCCTGTATTTTGGATTTACATAGGTGTGGTTTCGAAATCCTGTGGGCTTTGTAGTTCCAAACAAATGGGACCAGGATAGAGTCCAATTTTTTGAAAAAGAATTTGGGCAGAAATACAGGAATGTTCTGCACCATATACAAAAATTGCGGGAGAAATATCATCTTGATTGCATTTACCCTTCCCACAAGAGAAATAGGAAGTGTTCTCCAGAAACTGATCATGGATTTAAGTTTTGACAACAGGGGTTGAAAATTAGCCTTGACTAAGTTGGAAAAACCTTTTTGTCACCTCAATTCCTAGGTATGTGAATTGCTCTGAAGCAATCTTAAAGGGCAAATGATGAAGCCAAGAAGAATCTTTGATAGTAACTGGCAACACACTCTTGTCCCAATTAATTTTATATCCTGCAAATGATTTTTATCCTTCACTGGACTGTGATCCGAGATAACAATATTATGGTATTTAGCCGTACAGACCTGGGGCATAAGTTTATCATCCAAAATGAAATAATCTATTCGGGTATAGATACTATGTACTTGAGAATGAAATGAGTATTCCCTAGCTGTCGGATAGAGAATTCTCCACACATCAAACATATTAGAATTACTTATATTACTATTTTTGTGGAGGATTTGTCCAAATACGGGTCAAGGACACAATTAAAATCACCCCCAATTATGAGATTTGTATCTGAAATAGATGAAATTAAATCAAACACTTTTTTTTGAAAAACTCAGGATTATTACAATTTGGTCCATAAACATTGACTAGTGTTAATGGCACAGAAAATATTTCCCCAGCAACAATTACATATCTCCCTTCTTTATCTGAAATAGTCAAATTATGTTTAAATGGGACTCCTTTACAAAAAGGATAGCTGTTCCTCTAGATTTGGCAGAGAAATTGGAATGATATATTTGTCTGATCCATTTGCATCTAAATCTAACATGTGCAGTACGTTTCAAATGGGTCTCTTGTAGAAACATAATATCCAAAGACAGCGATTTTAAATTAGATAATATTTTCCCTTTCTTAACTGGTTCATTCAGACCTTTAACAAGTGGAGAAATGTAAACACACCCCCTTTGCGTTTAGATTATTTAACATAAACAGTGATTATTGCAATAGATAATCTCAATCAGCTCCAACCAATTACCTACACACCGGTAGTTGTTACCATAGAAACCTTTAGCACTGACCCACCCTCCCAACAGAATATTAGCTAACAGAACATGTTTTGCTGTTACCAGAACAAATGTACAGCACAACTCACCACGAAGTAGAAGGCAACAAGAACGTATAATAAAAGACAAAAAGTAGAAAAGAAAGCCGACCTCGTATTACTTGCAGAGACTTCACAAAAGTCCAACATGAGTCCGCTACATAACAGAAACTTCTACAAAACAACAGACGTTAATCTCGGGAGTTATTCCTCAATATTTACTTATCTGTGCCAAACTGTTCGATTGCAAATTTCCATGATTCATTCGCGTCAGTGAAAAGCTTCTCTCCCTCGCTGTACGTCACCCGAAGTTTCGCTGGATACAAAATGCCAAATTTCACACCGGGTTTATCCCGAAGGATCTGTCTTACCCTGGCAAAGGCTGCCCAACATTTTACCACAGCCGACGGGTAGTCTCTGAAGATCTGGTTGGAGCAACCGTTGAAGGTTAGCTTTCTTTGTGAAGACACTTTGCGCATGATGTTTTCCATTGTATGGCCATGGTGTACCCGAGCAATAAACTGACGTGGTGGGTCACTGTCTTCAGGTCGGGAACGAAGAGCACGGTGCGCGCGATCCAGCACAGGAAGCTAATTCGAGCACCTCCATCAGCAGCTTAGCTACAAATTCTCTAGCACCTTGACTGTTTTCCAATCCTTCTCGGATTCCCGCGATTCTTATATTTTGCCTCTTAGAACGGCCAGATCGATGCATTTCTCTGTTAATTCTAACACCTGCTCGGACAAACTTTTAACATGAGCTTGTAGTTTCATAACAGCATCTGACGAGGCCGTAGCGGTCTGTTCAAGATGTTCGAGAGTTGTGCGATGGTCATTTATGATTAAATGCATTGCATCAAACTTCGCATCAATTTTCCTCTCCAGCGTCGCAATCTCCTTTCAAACTTTCTTTAATATCAGTCTTAACTTTGCCCAGATCCAGTCGGAGAGATTCAATTGCAAGCAGCACCGGGTCATTACTTGCTGTTCATCTGGCCTCTTCCATCAAGCCTGCGGTCTCGGCCGTACTTTCTCCCTCAGCGACATCTTTCTTTCCTTGTTTCTTTGAAAATTGCTTAAATTTTCTTGCTTACTCCATCTTAAACACGGAAGTCCCTATAGTCCCCCCATTTTAAATAGTAAACTATTTAAAATGGGATTGACCGAATGGGATTGACCGAATCAAACAAATGTGAACACTGCAAGAGAGGATTACTTCCATGTTATCTGGTCTTGCCCCCCAGTTACTAAATTTTGGAAAGAAATTACAGGAAAATTATCTGTCTACCTTAAACGTAATATCCCAGCAAACCGTCATTATGTCTTCTAGGAGACATATCACAAATAAACCCTCCACTGGACCATACCTCACCCTTACTTCTGTCTCTGGTTATTGCCAAGAAAATAATTTTGATCAACTGCAAAGCTAAAAATAAAATCAGTGTCACACAATGGCAACAGCTATCAATAGACCATATAAAAAACAACAACAACAATAAAAAACTGATAGCCACTTTCAAACATAAAATAACTAAGTTTAATGAAATATTTGGCACCATTTCTGCATCTCTAAACATTGGCATACCCTGACAAGTGAATTAATGCCTCACTAATTACCCATATTACTTAAAACATGCAGGGTTTTTTTTTTTTTTTGTATGTATCAATATTAGTGAATACCCTTTAAATAAACTTATATTAATACATCAGGAAGTGTAAAACATAAAGACATTTGATATATTCTTTGGTATTGTGTTGCACTTTACTTTGAATAATACAATAACAATAACACTATTATATACTATTTTCATCATTCCCTCCATCATTAGGTATAGGTGTGTATAAAACTATATGAATGCATATATAAGTATATAGTTTTGTGTATGTATGTTTATGTACATATATATTTGTATGTATGTCTATTTATATATGTGTATATGTATGTACGTATGTGGACATATATATGTACGTGTGTGTGTATGTACGCATGTATATACGTATGTTTTTGGCAATTAATTTGAATCACTTTGAACTGCTGCTGTATGGTCTATATGAAGGACATTAAAGCCCTGAATTACATGTATATCTAGTATATAAGTACCCTTATCTTCTTCCTCTCCTTTCTACCTATCATTATCATATATATATATATATATCTAAAGTCTCTCTCTCTTTTTTTCTTCTTTCCTCCTCTCCGTTCTTTCTTTAGTTCCTTCTTTTTCTTTCTTTCTTTCTTTCTTTCTTTCTTTCTTTCTTTCTTTCTTCCACTGTAATGTGCATATACAACAGGAAACCAACTAAACCAGTCAATGGCCATTGAAACCCTTCCCCCCTCCATTACTTTCTATCTATTCTCTTTTACTCTTCTTTTCTGTCTATCTTTTCTATCTACCTTCCTCCTTCTCTGTATCTACCCCTTATTTGAGTTCTTTTTCTATTCTCGATTTACCTTAGTTTAACTTTATTTTATTATAATTTTTATTTTTATTTTTTTTACTCAATTTTGTTTAACTTTCTCTCCTTTATTTTCTTTGTGTGAAAATCAGTTAATAATTAATGACAGCAATAACATCATACCTTTTATAATGTTAAACATTTTGGTTCAGGTTGATGCAGCGTCCGTGTATGTATGTACAGTTGTATGCAAAAGTTTAAGAACCCCTGAAAATTTCAATAATTTTCATTTATAAATATTTGGGTGTTTGGATCAGCAATTTAATTTTGATCTGTCAAATAACTGCAGGACACAGTAATATTTCAGTAGTAAAAATTAGGTTTATTGGATTAACAGAAAATGCGCAATATGCATCAAAATGAAATTAGACAGGTGCATAAATTTGGGCACCCCAACAGAAAAAAATCACATCAATATTTAGTAGAGCCTCCTTTAGCAGAAATAACAGCCTCTAGATGCTTCCTATAGCCTGTAATGAGTGTCTGGGTTCTGGATGAATGTATTTTGGACCATTCCTCCTTACAAAACATCTCCAGTTCAGTTAGGTTTGATGGTTGCCGAGCATGGACAGCCTGGTTCAAATCACCCCACAGATGTTCAATGATATTCAAGTCTGGGGACTGGGATGGCCATTCCAGAACATTGTACTTGTTCCTCTGCATAAAGGCCCGAGTAGATTTTGAGCAGTGTTTTGGGTCGTTGTCTTGTTGAAATATCCAGCCCCGGCGTAACTTCAACTTTGTGATGGATTCCTCAACATTATTCTCAAGAATCTGCTGATATTGAGTGGAATTCATGCGACCCTCAACTTTAACCAGATTCCCAGTACCGGCACTGGCCACACAGCCCCACAACATGATGGAACCTCCACCAAATTTTACTGTGGGTAGCAATTGTTTTTCTTGGAACGCTGTGTTCTTTTGCCGCCATGCATAACGCCCCTTGTTATGACCAAATAACTCAATCTTTGTTTCATCAGTCCACAGCACCTTATTCCAAAATGAAGCTGGCTTGTCCAAATGCACGTTTGCATACCTCAAGCGACTCCGTTTGTGGTGTGTGTGCAGAAAAGGCTTCTTTCACTCTCCCATACAGCTTCTCCTTGTGCAAAATGCGCTGAATTGTTGAATGATGCACAGTGACACCATCTGCAGCAAGTTGATGTTGTAGGTCTTTGGAGGTGGTCTGTGGGCTGTTTTTGACCAGTTGTTCATAAACATATTAATGACAAAAGTGTCATTACACTGTATTCAGCACAAACTAGGTGTCATTATCATGAGTTGGAGTGCCCTGTTTAGCCACCAGAGGGCACTCCAACATGGACTATTTTTCACTTTAGACTACATCACCCATAATTCACCTCCTGGACTCATTATCCTCGTTTCATTGCACTCAGTGCAGAATTAGTGTCTGTCTATTTATACTCTGTTGTTTCTGCCTTTGTTTGTGGTTCGTTGTTTTTGTTACATGCACTTTGTGACTCTGGCTTTCTTTTGTGGACTGTTTCTGTGGAGTTTGACCATTGCCTGTCTGATTATGCCTTTGGATTTACCAATAAATGCTGCGCTTGGATCTTAACATCTTGTCTGTGTGCATTCCGTGACAGAACGAACCACCACTGCAAGATCCAGCAGCATGAGGGTTCTTCCCGCCAGCCACGGGCAGGGAGCGTGTGGCTTTGCTGGGGGCGGTGAGGGCCTTGCAACAGGGAGAAGAGGAGGTAGGGTGTTTTGCCTAGTATTTCTGGACAATGGCGGTGGGGCTAAGATACAATGATGAGGCTCTTAAGGACTTGTTTAATGGGTGTCTAAGGGACCCTCTGTCTCAATGGGAGATGGAGGGGCTTCGGGTCCTGGATTTTTGGGACTTTGTTGGCTATCTCTCCCATAGAGTCCACTGGGCAACACCTGCTCAGCCAGAAGGTGCTCCAGCCCATGAGTCCGCTTCAGAGCTCGCTCCAGCCCGTGAATCCGCTCCAGAGTCTACAAGGGAGGTGGGCGCTGAGTCTCTGCTTCCCACACGTAAAAAGAGGAAGAGGAGGAGGAAGGCTTCCATCCCTCAAGATCTGGAGGCCCCCCCAGAGTCCGCTCCAGCCAGTGAGCCTGCTCCAGCCAGTGAGCCCGCTCCAGCCAGTGAGTCCGCTCCAGCCAGTGAGTCCACTCCAGAGGTTGTTCTCTGTTTTCCCAAGCACCTTGCCCTGCCGGCGCCAATTATGCGCCTTGCCCTGCCGGCGCCAACTATGCGCCTTGCCTTGCCGGCGCCGCCAGAGCAGCCTGCCGTCATCGGGCTGCCGTCGTCCCAGAGCAGCCCGAGCAGCCTGCCGTCGTCCCAGAGCAGCCCGAGCCTGAGCCCGCTGCTGTCACCGAGCTGTCCGCTCTCCCTGATTCGGCCACAGAGGCCGTCACCGAGCTGTCCGCTCTCCCTGATATATGTCTGTCTATTTATACTCTGTTGTTTCTGCCTTTGTTTGTGGTTCGTTGTTTTTGTTACATGCACTTTGTGACTCTGGCTTTCTTTTGTGGACTGTTTCTGTGGAGTCTGATTATGCCTTTGGATTTACCAATAAATGCTGCGCTTGGATCTTAACATCTTGTCTGTGGGCATTCCGTGACACTAGGCTATCATAATATGTGAGGAACATGTATGTACATGTTTGTTTTTGAAGGAATAACGTTTATGCGTGGTTATTGAAAAAACAAAAAACTTAACTCACTGAAATAAGGCCAAAAAAATATATTAAATCTGTGTTCACAAGACTTCTGGGTATTGGAGGTTGTAGACTAGAGTTTTTGCCTCAGAATGAAGTAAAAATTATTCTGGCTACTCGTTCATATAAAACAATAGAGAGATTTAAATTTTCTAAGACACTTTTTGTCAAGAAATGTAGTATGCATGGAGGTGTGAATCATCATGAATAATGGGTCATTTACACCTTTACAAAAGAATTGCATAATGAGTTGTAATGACCTGCAGTCAAGTAGGCTGTGAAAAAACTCTCTGTGATCATGCTGATAACAGGATTACTGTCCACTCTGGACAAAAAAACATGATTTTTGTGATCTCATGCATGCATATATTATTGCACATGATGTGAAGAAAATTTTGTATAGGCCTATGTTAAATTACAGTACCAGTCAAAATATTGAACACATTGCCATTATAACGTTTTTAAAAGAAGTCTCAAGTTTCTAACCAAATAATGGTTTTCTATTTTAATATACTTTAAAATATAATGTATTTCTGTGATGCAAAGCTTCTGAACATTCCTACCTCTATGGCATTTCATATAAGCTACTATATTTGTTATATGTGACCTGATCCAGCAAAATGAGTCACGGTGACCCAAATTTCAAAATTGAGATTTTGGTATCAATGGAAAGATGAGACAATAAGCTTTAATATGATATCGTAGTCAAAGTCATACCTTGAATGGTTTTAAAGATATACCCATTTGAATTATGGTCGTCTGCCCTCTTTTTCCAATTGAAAACCTGAGAAAATCGCTTTTAAAGTTTTTTGCCCGTTTTTTTGTTGATATCTTTCAAAATCCATTGCATTTAAAGGGATGAACTATTTATTTTACAGCTTAATTTGACCAAAGACATTTTTATATATATAAATGCTATTAAACCAGGCTGAAGCTCAAATTATTTTAAAGTATTTATTTGAATTAATATTTTATAAGGCACTTTTATAAATATTTACTAAAATCAGAAAGATTGAACAGAGGTGCTACATTTTTGCTTGAGAGAGAGACAAACAAAGAGAGAACAAATAATGCCAGCCTATGCAATCATATCTTTGTGTAGGCTAGTTGACAATAACAGTGTAACAAATTCATAACGGAGATACCAGCACGCGCTAGTCTGACAGGAGGATGGCTGGACCAATCGCGTGCCTGTCAGTCGAAACGGGGCTTCCGATTGATAAAAATCAGCGTTTATGTCAGTGTGTTTACATTTCTAAGCTTTTTGATTGGATCTATACAACGTGTAACACCATATTTGGAGAGCAGAGATAGTGACGTTTCAGGGGATACCAGGAAATGGTCATAACGCTACATTCACACGGGGCATCAGCGTCAACGCTTGACGGAGGGCGTGTCTGAAGCGAGTGAAGCGATGTGACGGAACCCACAATTCAGTTCGGCAACGCATGACGTCACTCATTCAAAGTAAATGAGAAGCATTAACGCCGGCGCCCCGTGTGAATGCAGCGTAAGTGACGAGAGGAGTTGAGAAGTTCATTTCCAGCAAATTTAGTAAAACCATGTCAAATTTAATAGCCATTTAAATACCTTTACTCAATTATCTGGACTGCAAAACTTTGGGAGATTATTTTTGAAAGTCTGTTCTTTGAAATTAGCTTTAAAAAAAAATCGATTTTTTCATTGTTTTTCCACATTATCGGCCCATATCTTAAAATGGAACGTTGCAACTTCCGACTCATTTCGCCAGAGCGGGTCACATATTATATAGCCTAAATGTTAATGTGCAGTTGACAAACTATACATCATTGAAAAGATCTAAGACTCAAGCTTCACATTTTGACTCTTAAAATCTTATATTGACCGTAATTTCTTAATATGCGTAAAAGCATGCACATTTGGAGAAATATTGATGGATTCTCATATGTTTATATCAATTTTCTATACAGAGGAGTAATATTTATTCAATATTTATTGTCATCACTGTGAGCACTGGATACTGTGTTTTCAATTCATACTTGCAGCCGGAGGGCGCTCTGTGCACCTTAGTTCACAAATACCTCCTAAAGAAGAACAGATACCATGTGACAATCCAGGAACTAACAGAGGCCAGAGATCACTAACTATGGCAATTCAAAACACTTTTGAAGATAATAAATATACGATTGAGACGATGTATGCATGTATTGACTGAATTTGCGTCTCAATAGCACTGGCTCCGTGGGCATGGCCGCATTAGCGGATAATGAGCTGAATCACTGACTTCTGACATTGCTCTCTTTTCATACAGATTACATAAACAGAGAATTTTTGTTTTCGATTTGACTTACACGATTTGAAACCTGACATTTCAACGTTTCTTTAGACATAAGTCTAATTTTTTTTTGTGATTAGTATTCACTAAGTTACAGTTCATTTTCTGAGAACTATCAGATTGGACTTCCTTCAGAGGGAGACGAGAGATCACGCATCATGTTAGTTTTCTTTATTTTGCAAAAAGCACAACATTTTGTTTTTACTCTGAGTGTACACAAATAAAAGAAGATATTCCACAGATTAAAATGGTGTATAACTCTCAATTGTATGTGCAACATTGACAGAGTATTTTGAGTCTCTTTCACACTGGTAAGAAAAAAAACGCGGTGGTATCGCCGGCGATACCTCAGACCTCAGAGTGTTAATGTCCCGCTGGCTGGCAGTAGTGTTTCAGTTAGTAACATACGTTAATAATGCACACAAATAATGCACAGCTCTTAGAGTTTTAACTTGTTGGACTCAAATATAAAGAAATGCAGTCAGTGCTTATGTCAAGCAGTTCAGTAAAGTTGGCAATATATTCACAGATTCGAGCTTCCCGGATGAATAACTCGTGAGCTAAACGTTGTTAAAACACAAATGTAGCTACTTCCAATCATAGTAACCTAGACAACAAGCTACAACAACCCAATTTTCCTCAAATGTGCTTTATAATAAATTGGTCTCTATGAGTAGGCGGCGGAGATACATGTCTGAAGGGACCGTCTGAAAAGTTCAAAACCCAAAACCCTTTTGCTCATTTTATATTATGAAAAATAATCAATAACTTCACTGTAACACACTGTACTGTCACCAAATTCAGTTTATACATCACTGCTCTCTTGCTGGTTAGGTACTACAACAGTGGTGGAGGGAGACAGCCTTCGCTCCAAGCCCTCTTGCATGAAGGAAAGCACAGACCTGACCAAACATGATTGGGGGTCCTCTCGGTGAGAGGAACACCATTTGACGAACAGGTTCCACTTCAACGCATAGAGGTTCCTCATAGAAGGAGCTCTAGCGGAAGTGATAGTGTCTACAACCGACTGGGGGAGATCACTTAGAACCTCTGCGTCCCGTCCAGGGGCCACACATGAAGTTTCCACAGGTCGGGACGCGGGTGCCAGAGGGTACCCCGTCTCTGAGTCAGAAGGTCCTTCCTCAGAAGGTCCTTCCTCAGAGGAATGGGCCAAGGAGGTGCTGTCGCGAGGAGCGTCAGATCCGAAAACCAGGTCCGAGTGGGCCAATACGGAGCCACTAGCAAGACCTGCTCCTCATCCTCCCTGACTTTGCATAGGAGCTGTGCGAGAAGGCTCACTGGGGGAAACGCATATTTGCGTAGGCCCCGGGGCCAGCTGTGTGCCAGAGCATCCGTGCTGAGCGTGCTGTCAGTCAGGGAATAGAACAGCTGGCAGTGAGCAGTGTCCGGGGAGGCAAACAGATCTATCTGTGCAACCCCGAAGCGCTGCCAAATCAGCTGGACCACCTGGGGATGGAGTCTCTATTCACCCGGAAGCGGAGGCTGCCGTGAGAGCTCTTCAGCTGCACGGTAGAGCATGCCTGGGACATGAATGGCATGAAGTGACCTCAGATGCTTCTGACTCCATAGCAAGAAATGGCGGGCGAGATGCGACATGCGGCGGGAGCGTAGACCACCCTGATGGTTGATGTACGCAATGGCCGCAATGCTGTCCGAGCGGACCAGTACGTGCTTGTCTGTCAACAGCTCCTTGAAGCGGCTTAGTGCAAGACGTACTGCTAGCAACTCGAGGCAATTGATATGCCACTGCAGTAGAGGCTCCATCCACAGACCTGACACTGCATGCCCGTTGTACATGGCACCCCACCCTGTGGCAGAAGCATCTGTGTGGACCACAGCATGCCTGGACACTTGTTTGAGGGGAACTCCAGCCCTCAGGAACAATGGGTCTGACCACTTGGTGAGATTGCGACGGCAGTTCGGTGTCACAGGGACAGGGAACGTACCGCGCTGCCACGCCCATCTCAGGACCCGGCCGTGGAGCCAGTGTTGAAGCGGCCTCATATGAATCAATCTGAGCAACGTGACTGCGGCTGAAGATGCCATATGCCCCAGGAGCCTCAGAAAGAGTTTGTCCTGCGCTTGAGCATACTCAGGCAGTTCAACACTGACTGGACGCACTCCTCGGTGAGGCGCGCTCTCTGGGTGACCGTGTCCAGTTCCATACCGAGATAAGAGATCCTCTGCCCGGGGGCGAGTTTGCTCTTGTCCCAGTTGACCCGAAGACCCAACCGGCTGAGGTGAGCTAACACCATGTCCCTGTGTTCGCACAACTGCTCCCGTGAGCTGGCCAGAATGAGCCAGTCATTGAGGTAGTTGAGGATGTGAATGCCCTGTTCCTTGAGCGGAACAATGGCCGCCTCCGCAACCTTCGTAAAAAAGCGGGGAGACAGGGCCAGCCCGAAGGGTAGGACTTTGTACTGATATGCCCGACCCTTGAACGCAAACCGTAGAAAGGGTCTGTGTCGAGGCAGAATCGAGACATGAATGTACGCGTCCTTCAGGTCGATCGCTGCAAACCAATCCTGGGGACGGATGCATTCGAAAATGCGCTTCTGCGTAAGCATCTTGAACGGCAGCCTGTGAAGGGACCAATTTAGGACACGCAGATCCAGAATTGGCTGTAGCCCACCGCCCTTCTTAGGTACAATGAAGTAGGGGCTGTAGAACCCTGCCTCCATATCGGCTGGAGGGACCGGCTCGATTGCATCCTTCGCCAGGAGGACAGCAATTTCCGCCCGGAGAACAGGTGCATTGTCCAGTGACATGCGAGTGTAGTGGACTTGCACGAGCTGAAATTATAAATCCTCAGTCAATTTTAGTCAACTTTGATGAAACTCCCCTCAGCTAGCACGTCTTTTTGAAGTGACCAGCAGCCTTGTCACCTGACCTGAATACTGTATGCTGATTCGCTAAAATAGATTTATCAGTTTCTGTACACAAACAACAAGGGTGCTTGTCAGTTTCTGCTGTAAAACGTGAACTCGCGATGCCTTTGCGAGTGGACAATACTGGCTTTTCTGACGAAAAAGGATTTAGGGTTCAGAACATACTATATGTGGAGAATAATACACAGCAGTCAGTTAATTTTTTTTAAAAGTGGCATTTATCGATTTTTGCAAATGAACTCTTCAGTTTTTCCTGGTTCCTCTTCAATTTTCTGGTTGCTTTCTTAAATGCATATTGCCCGCCTTGCACAGTTGCCCTGGCGGTGGCTCCGGGGCTTGGGCCCATCATCGCTGCTTGCAGCTATATTAAAAACTGTTATAAGCTTTCTAGACTGTTCTAGACTAATTTCTAGAAATCCCACACAAACAACATCCATCTCAACATTTAACAACTAGCCAACCATAATGTGTGAGTTTCATTAACTTACCATTGTTTATTTCAATGCTATTCAGAATTGTACTTCACAAATTCCAGAATTTATTTTTTAAGCCAACCCTACATTCTTCACTGGTTAGCAAAAATATTGCCTTTTGCAATTATTAAGAATGCAAATTGCCACCATATTAAATCTGGAAAAATTTGCTGTCATGGACACAAAAGAAGATTTAGTAGCGAATATGAAATATGACAATTTATTGAGAAAAGTCTAAGACAGGAAGAGTGCGAGAGTCAGATGAAGCATGTGCAGATAAACAGTCACTCTTGGCAGCACAGGGACACAATGGACAGCCGTGTTGCTCTGATGTGAATCCAGCATGAAATCTACAGAAGACAGGTACAAAGATCCGCAGAAGACAGGAACAATAATCCACAGGATGCGAAGAACAGGACCAGGGAGACTCAAACACAACCAGAAAACACGGTAGAAACACCAAACGATCTGACAACACAGGATAGAATGCAAAGGTCTTAAATAGCAGTGCTGATGAGCCACAGCTGGCGCTGATCAACTCAACAGCGCGATCAGAGACACACACACACACACACAGAGAGAGTGAGAATGAGTCAGTGATCCCATAAACTGACATTTGCATTTTAATATGGTATTTTATATGCTTGATGACATGGGGGCTGAAGTATCTCCTGAAGTAATCATATGGAGTCTCAATGAAGTCAGGGGGAAAGTGCTGGTACTCAGGCAGGGCTTGGTTGTCCAGGTCAACCTTATTCCAGGTGGTTAGCCTGGCTGCTGGCTTTGCCTTTATTTATATAGTGCTTTTTACAATGCAGATTGTGTCAAAGCAGCTTTACAGTGATAACTGGTATATAATTTTGGCTGCACAGCAGCTCTTAAAGAAAATGGTGTCGTTGTCCAGCTTAAGTAAATTCAGTATTGATTCATTCCGTTGTAAGAATCAGTAGTTATTAATTTAGTTAATTTATCTATAACAGCACTGGAGTAAACAGTGATGTCATCATCCAGCTCAGTTCAGTTCGTATATAATGGTGTCAATGCAGGCAGATCAAAACATTGTTGAATATTATATGTCAAGTTTCCCCAACTAAGCAAGCCAAAGGTGGAAAATGTGTGCTGGCTGGTCGTCGTCGTCCTCAAGCTCCTCCACTATTAAATACTATTGTCCAATGTTATAATGCATTATTTGTAAAATGGACATGCTGTCACTTGCGCTAGTCTTACCTGAATGGGGCATATGATCAAATATGATCACTTCATTTTTTACGCCACAACATTCACTAATTTCTTGAAATCCTACACAAACAACATCTATCTCAACATTTAACACAACTATTCAACCATAATGTGTGAGTTTCATCAACTTACCATTGTTCGTTTCGACGCTATTCAGATCCGTACTTCACAAATTCCGGAATGACGCTGAAGTTTGAAATGCCCCGGGCAACTCCTGATTGGTCAAATGCCATGGTGTCATCTGTGACGTAGACGTAGGAACTCACTGAGAGGCATGTAAACACCATTGTGAATGTTCGATTACTGACTAGCGCAAACATTAAATTGTGTTGCGTGATTCATTTAAATACTCTCCTCCCATAAATTTTGCGTCTGAAAGGAAA
Source organism: Megalobrama amblycephala (assembly GCF_018812025.1). NCBI lineage: Eukaryota > Metazoa > Chordata > Actinopteri > Cypriniformes > Xenocyprididae > Megalobrama > Megalobrama amblycephala. The sequence continues at coordinate 3,077,582 of NC_063044.1, read as the reverse complement.
ACTCCTACAAATGCATATGCAATAAGATCAGCAGCAAAAACAACTCAGTCCATGCCTTTTCAGTGCAAATTTAGCAATGTGTGTCTTTAGTAAATCCCAACAGTAGTTTTTTAATGCCAAAAGAGGGTTTGTGCTAGAGCAAGCTGTTAGTAAATCTGGCCCATTTATGACTAGTTACTCTAGTGAGGGTATAAACATGGCAGATTGTGTGCGGCTCTCTCAGCTTGGGATCTATGCTAATAGGGTACAGTTTGTCACCAGTGGGCGGGGCTCTGAAGCATTGTCTTAAAACACACTGTTCCAGTTTTTTCGTCATTGCAGGGAGAAAACTGGAACAGTGTTTTAAGTCGCTGCTTCTGATTTATGGGGATTATTTTAAGGAGTGGGTGGATTTTTATGATTATAGGGTGGTTGGTTACACACACTGTGTACACACATTAATGTTCAAACACCATGTAAAAGTGAATTTTGCATAATAGGTCCCCTGTGACAAAGACACAGTGTTTTAAAGACAAGAAAATATGACGTGGCTTATCTCGCCCTCGGATTTACCAGTAATTATTAGCTTCTGACAGTATGAAGACGAATAAGTTAAGACGTCACTTAGAGACTTCACATCACGAACACAAAGACAAGCCAACTGAAGTTAAAGTTTATTAAGCCAGCCCTACATTCACTGAAGATTTCATTGGTTATCATAAATATTGCGTTTTGCACTTTAAACTGATTAAGCATGCAAATTGCCACCATATTAAATCTGAAAAAAATTGCATATTATATAAAAAAATGATATAGACTACACAGAAAAATCATTTTATTTAATTTTTAATGGAATCAACAACAAAGTTGTTTACTTGACAATGAAGACCTGAAACTCACTTCAATCTGGATATATTAGCTGCAAAATGGATTGTGTTTATGTCAAATATATTTGTCAAATTTAAAGGTGCCCTAGATTCAAAAATTGATTTACCTCGGCATAGTTAAATAACGAGTTCAGTACATGGAAAAGACATACAGTGAGTCTCAAACTCCATTGTTTCCTCCTTCTTATATAAATCTCATTTGTTTAAAAGACCTCAGAAGAACAGGCGAATCTCAACATAACACCGACTGTTACGTAACAGTCGGGGTGTACGCCCCCAATATTTGCATATGCCAGCCCATGTTCCCAACATTATGAAAGGCATTAGACAAGGGCAGAACGTCTGGATGTGCACAGCTGAATCAACAGACTAGGTAAGCAAGCAAGGACAATAGCAAAAATTGGCAGATGGAGCAATAATAACTGACATGATATTTTTAGTGATATTTGTAAATTGTCTATCTAAATGTTTCGTTAACATGTTGCTAATGTACTGTTAAATGTGGTTAAAGTTACCATCGTTTCTTACTGTATTCATGGAGACAAGAGCCGTCGCTATTTTCATTTTTAAATTTTCATTTTCATTTTCCAACAGTGTAGCATTAGCCGTTAGCCACGGAGCATAGCCTCAAACTCATTCAGAATCAATGTAAACATCAAAATAAACACTGTACTTATGCGATCAGACATGCTGCATGACGAACACTTTGTAAAGATCCATTTTGAGGGTTATATTAGCTGTTTGAACTTTTTTTATGTTGTTTAAGGCAAGCGTGAGCTCTTGGGGCGTGGAGCACGAGATTTAAAGGGCCACACACCCTAAATCGGCTCATTTCTAATTATGCCCCAAAATCTATGGGGTATTTTGAGCTGAAACTTCACAGACACATTCAGGGGACACCTTAGACTTATATTACATCTTTTAAAAAAAAGTTCTAGGGCACCTTTAAAACATGATTTTAGTGGCTTCTATGTCATATCTGTATTGCGCAGCATATGAATAAACAATTTTATTCAACCTTATGAAAGAAGTAGGACAGCAAGATTCAGCCAAAAATCATCAAACCAGGTTTAAACATGTTTAAACAGGCTTTATATGTTTTTCTTACAACAGGTCAGGTGGCAACTACATTAAAAATAACACATTTGTTATATACTAATAAGAAAGTTGCATTCCCAACTCAAGGCTTGCTTTCTAGGGTGGTCTCATCAAAGAGGCTGAGCAAGTTCTTTGGCTCAAAGTTGCTTTTATCAGACAAGTCAGTGGAGATCCAGCTTCTCTTTCGGCTGCTGGGTGAGTCTGTGAGACTGCGCTGGGAGCTGTGATGAATCAGACTCGAGCTGCTGCTGGAATGGATTCTGGAGGAAGTGTGTGTCCCGTGGCTGTGCGGTGATGTGTGTGGGGGGTCGGTGTGTGTGTTTGGCAGTGGCGTAGAGGTACTGCCAACAGATAGGCTTTCCTGGACTCTGTTCAAGTAGGAAGAGAGAAAAAAAAAAAAAAAAAAAGACAATTTAGACAATGTAGATGATTTTTACATTTTCTGCAGAAAAACCGATTGGGCCTTGTCTGCAAAATTCCCCCCATTACGGTGTTGTATAGTATTGGTAAAGCTGATGTGTTGCTAAGTTGTTGCTAGGATGTTCTGGGTGCAGGGCTCCTATGTTTTTTTATGTACACCATATTCAAGGACTGTTCTAGAATACAATCATGAAAAGCCTCAAAGATCATAAATTACTGTAAATGATTGCATTGACTGTGGAATTGACAATTAGCACAATTAACAAAACCATAGGAGAGACCACAATGTGAGTGCATTGGACTGACAGCAATTTCTCCATGTTTAAATCATTGAATAATCACTCATCCCGGAGTTTTTCAGTACCTGCTCAGCACATTGTGGCAATAGAGTGCAACACAATGAGGTTCCTTGTTTAAAATTTCTTTTGTTTTTTAATGATGAATCAAAGACAGACCTACCATGAGTTTTGAGCTGCTATATACTCAATGACTCTTAATCAATGGTATATACTTTTGTTTAGGCTAACTTATTTATTAATATCATTTGTTCGTTCTTTCTTTCATTCTTTTTCTTTTCTTTTTTTTTTTAAATGACAATGATCTCACCTACATTTTTGTACACTCAATAAATTTGAGCTTTTACAATACATTTCATGTTAGACTTGCAAAGAAGAGCAACCTATACTATTACACTATTACACGTGTGCTGAATCATATTTATATTGTTAGGAAGGTACAGAAATTTGAAAGCATACAACCTGGACGCTAGATGGTGCTATGGGGTCATTTTCATTGCACAATAACCCCTACATACAACTTCACAAATACATTTGATTTCAAACTTTGAATAAATTTAACAAAAAACAAAAACAAAACTAACAAACAAACAAAAAACCCTGACGCAAGTTCTTTTTTTTTTTTTTGTTCGCCAAACCTCAACCAACAGGACGAGATATTCACTCTTTTGGCTTATTCTCATAATGGTCTTGACTTCTAAATGTGACTAGATTCACAGATTTGTGTGCAAGTTCTTCACAAATGTGTATAATGACAAGGGTATTACAATGTAAACATGGTTTATGAGGACACTTCCTGTGTCCTCGTAAACCAAATGGCTTAAAAATCATACTAAACTGTTTTTTTAAAATTCAGAAATTGCAGACAGGTTTCTGTAATGGGTAGGTTTAGGAGTAGGGGTAGTGTAGGGGGATAGAATATACAGTCTGTACAGTATAAAAACCATTACATCTATGGAGAGTCCCCGTAAACCGCACATACAAGTGTGTGTGTGTGTGTGTGTGTGTTTTTTACTTTATTAAAATTTTATACACTTACAATGTATGTTGTGCAACTGGGTGATTACCTGTCAAATAAAAGGTATAAGGCCAGATTTACTAAGCAAGGCTAATTAGAGTGAGAGCACAATTCCAAAAAAAGCACAGATGGGAGTGGAAAGTTCCAATTGTGCTCTACTAATGATGTTCAAATTTAAGAACAGCTCTTGAAATCTTACTTGCTCTGAGGTTCATTCAGTCAACCCACCAGTAGCACCCACACCGCCATTACACACCTCTGCACTGAGCACCTCCTCTGTCATCTCTTTCCCATCTGTCAGCTCAGCCAGTCCTGTGGTCAATCCAGTGCACTACTCTGACTCAGCAAAGAAGTGCAGTGGATTTCTGCTTCACTGCTTGCTCAAGCTAGAGATGCAGCTGCAATGCCTCCCCATGGATCAAGCCAAAATCACAGCTGATCATCCTGGAATGTCCAAGGCTAATACTTCATTCATAACAAACTCTACTGGTCCACCGGTGAGTTCCTGGCATTGGGAGACAACTGCTTCCAAGGGTGTCTTTGTCTGCCACACTGCAGACTACCGCTACAGCCCACCAAAACCAGCACCAGTCTGTTCCTGTCTGTATCACAATGGGCCTCATTTATGAAACAAACCTATGACAGAAAACCGGGCGTACAGCCATTTCCACCAAAACTTGGCATTTATCAATATGGACGTGAGCGGTGACTAAGATCAAATCTCTTGTCAAGTCGCTCGTATACGCCAATTTTTAAGATAGTGTGAACTTGCGTGTAGCATAGTAAATCTGGTGGTGAATTGTAATGAGAGCATTTTGTTAATTTAGACTATTTTCTTTGACCGAGTCTGACAACCAAGGCTCATTAATTGAGCATTAACCATTAAATGGCTAGATTAGAAAGTCAAATTAAATTAAATTAAAATAGTTGGGTGTCTGTGACCCATTCAAAATATAACAATATGTTATAGATAACTATATATAATATATGTTTTGTTTTCTTTCTCTTTTTTTTCCTCCAGGGGTTTACATGTGCAAATAGCAGCATAAACAACAGAGACTAAGGATTCACACACCATCACATCATGCACCTGCAGTGCTTCTGTGAACGGAGAAAAACAGAATAAAAAAATTATCCGTGTTAAATAGAGGAGTTTGCCACTGTTCGTCTTTGCGTCATTACGTCACATCTGTATACATAAAGGAGTCCCAGCTAGTAGGCTATATCGCGTGTGTGGATGCTGCAGGTGGCGGATCATTTGTAGCCTCTTCTTACAGTAGAAAAAAACTTCAGACTGGCTACATCAAAAAAGGGAATGTGATCGTGCCCATGCAAAAACAAGAATAAATATCGACAGGGCTTTTGAAAGGTTGCATGTTCTAAGGAACATTAATTTGCTTTTTGAGGTTAAAAGAACAATTTCTTTAGATGAAATTTGAATGGTATGACAGTTAGAGATTAGACTGTACAGAAACTGAAATCTATAACGTTAATACACACTAAATACACATAGTCACACAATGTTGATGTTGTTAACATTAACATATAACATTAATAATAATTTGCACGGTTTAACGTGATCTGAGCCAACTTTGGTAGCTCAATTGATTGTAAAACTTTTTTTTTCAGTTTGTTTAGAACAAAAGTGGTAGACATGTTACTTACTTGTTTGATGACATTTTCAGGTGAAACTTATTTTGGAAATACTTCCAAAACAGAGTATCTGTAATTCTGAAGTACAGTGAATATCTACACTGGTGTGCTGACTGACAGCCCACACATATACCTCAAAACATTAGATTCATCCACGCTGAGGAGCCGTGCCAATGCACAACACACTTAAAGAAGATAACTGCAATTGTAGTTTTCAAACAGAGATGGCAACAAAGAGGCAAAAATAGCAGCTTTAAATAATTAACAGATAAAAAAAAAAAAAAACTGCGACAAGTAGGCTAGTATAAGCTATGCTAGTTGTACTATGCATGTATTTGTTTTCTTTATATATCTTTATTTTATTAAATCCAACTGATCGTGCAGGCGCCTCACGAGCGCACACACATCATATCAGTTCTAGCTTTGCTAACTATTCATCATCAAACTAAAATGCAGTCAACCAAACATAAAAGTTACACTTCAATTTAAATGGTCCGCTGTAAAATCAGCGTACCCAGCGCACAACCAAACAAATTTTTCCACATGTGAAGGATGCTGTTTATGTGGATATTGGAACACAAGTGAAGTACAAATCATTCTTTACATAATGAATAATAGTTTAGCAACCAAATGTTACATGGCAAATATGGAAACATTTGGATTCTTGACGAATGAGAGAGGTGAGCCCAATGCCGTTTCACCTTCGCTTTAAATAAATTCATTTTGGCTTGATGTTTTTATGATGTATAATAATAGGTTTCTACAAGTTTCATCAAATCTAATTTAATGCTTTTTAATGCCTTTTTAATGCCAATTTTGTAATGCCATATATATATATATATATATATATATATATATATATATATATATATATATATATATATATATATATATATATATATATATATGGCATTACATATATATATATATATATATATACCGCTAAATGTCAATAGATGATGACATATGGCAATTAGAAAATTCATGTCCTTGTATTCGCATTCTGCCAAGTGTCAGCCCTTTACATTTGTTTGCTTCTCTGCTGCTACCCTTTTGCTCACATAATATATTTGAATACAGCCAAATTCCCAATAAAATTGTTTTATAAATATATTTTTTCTGTTTTTGTTGTCATTCAATATGAAATGGTGACTGAAACGCAGCCCAATAAGATTACACACAGGGCTTGACATTAAGCCTCGTCATGTGGACACACGTAAATCGGTCATTCACTTCTATGAGTAAAACAGTTGCTTGTCCGGAAAAAAAAATAGTTTTTTTTTTTTTTGTGGTGGTGGAAATATAAATTTGTTCTGAAGCAGAACAGAATCCTTTCAGAATATTGCAGCTTATGTAAATCTGCATATTTTTGATTGATTACAACTGCATTAAATAATGTTATGGGATTGTTTTAAATATTTTTTTGAAAATACAAATATAAAATGTTTGGGGGGAAATGATACTTTTAAAAATGAAACTAAACCACCAGTAGGTGGCAGCAAGTAACCGTCTTATTGAGTGGGTCACTGATTCATTCATTCAAACGATTCATTCAAATGGCCGATTCGTTCAAAACGCATAATCATTGAGTAATGAAAACAAGGCTAAGTGTTGCGCTTTGGTCCTGTTGTGATCTTTGTTTGAAACTATTTTCGCTGATAAAATAGAACAAAAACAGTCAATGTTCCTTCTAAAATGTAAGTGGCTTTATATTAACCACTTGTTAATTGAACTGTTGTATGAAATCAGTGTCATGTTTTTAATTGTGACGGTAGCCTGTTTAGGAAAACAGCATTCTTGGTCATGTAGTTTTGCTTATCAAGTTACAAAAACTGCAGGTGTATTTTTTTGAATTTTTACCGCAGTAGTATGTTTAACTGAGTTTCTTTTTGTGTGTGCTTCACTCATGTTTCCATTTCTCCTCGAGATGGTGCGCAAGCCTCAACAGCACAACCTTGTCATCGTCAGTAGCTTACATTATATGGCCTATTATTATCCACTATCGATTGCCACCTCAATTCACTTACACTAAATCTAACAAAATCAGTCACTCGCGTTTTGGTGATTCCCAAGTTGCTGTGTGTGGTATTGACGTTTTAATCAGGTCCTTGTCCGGTCGGGAAAGTAAAATTCGAGTCCTGACATGTTAAACCAGCACTAAAATCCTGATTTATAATCAAGACGTTGTCTGACAAAATCACCATACACAATAGATAGACATTTGCAGTGATTTTGCCTATATGCGGCAGGAAAGCAAGATCTCGCGCTCGTGCGGTAGTACCAGGGGGTCTTGGAAGCTAGATCAGGTTAACAAGTCGCTATATTCGTCACAACGCGCTTTCTTAGAAAAAAGTCGCAAAAGGGGCCTGAAAAGGTGCTGAGTTGGCAACATTGATGCAGCCTTCCGTCTCCACAAAGAGCTTAGAACCCAAGAGGCGACACTTTGATACTTTTTGGGTAACTGCCACTAGATGGGCTGAAAATACTAACTGGACCATAGAATCCTTCACATTTTATGTACCCAAAATCGATGAATTTCACTGCCAAATCAGAAGCGCAATAGAACAGTTTTTTTTTAATTAAGTCACCAGTAAATTGTATGGCTCATACAGTAAATGTTGTATTGTCTTATATATGTTTTATTTTACCAGTTGTGGAATCCAACCATTCAACCATCTGAGGTAACGTAGTTATCCTACTTTATTGAGTATTTCCATTTTATGCAACTTTACACATTTATTAATAGTAAATTAATAATTAATAAATTTAAGATCATCATGTTTGCAGCGAACAATATATTTTAGACCTAGTGGAATAATAGTAATAATATCTAGGTGTGAATTGAAATATGCTATATTGTACATTTTAATGGATCATGCTACAAACATAACGATCTTATAATACATGATGCATTGCTGTGTCCGTTATCGCATAATTCCCACTTTTGGACACCTCTGCTTTAACGGACATTAGACAACACTGCAAAATCAAGCAGTTATATTCATATATTTATTGTCCAACATTCCCAATTTTTCTGATGCATGTCCTTAATTTAATTTCATATGTTGGTAATAATTCAGTGTTTATAAGCCTTTTAAAGAATTTTAACCCAAACTGACTGCGTTTCTAGAGAGCAAAGGTTTTGTGAAAAAATTGGAAGACTTAAACACAAAGTGTGTAAAATAAACTGTAAAAAGGATTTGATGATCACTAGTGATAGTATTTTATTCTGTGTTGTCATCATTCAGGTTGGATTTCAGTTTTAATGTATGTTTTTTTAACAAAGCATCTGACATTGCCATAGAAACTAGTGGACTGCCGACTCGCTTTCACCCCAAAATGGCGGAATCGCAGGGCTGCTGCTGGGCGCCGGTGTTGGTCTCCAGGTCCCAGCCCACCGCTGTCCAAACGGGCGTTACGGCAATTTTGCACCGGCCGGAGGCAATTACCAAACTGGTTCTGTGTGCATATCACACCAATGTACATATTTTGTGACAGCAAATCAAAGTTATTATTTAGGCTTTATTCAAAATGAACTGGTAGTATTATTTTTCTTCAAAACTATCTAAAAAAAATTAATGCCTGTAGAAATAAAATTTAATGCTTTTTAATGTAATTTTCTGGAAACGATCTAAATTTAGCGTGACCTGTTGGGTCGGAAAGAAAATCATTATCAGTGGATAGCGGGTGAACAGAGTGAATTTTAAGCGGGAGTGGGTGGATGTGAAATACAGTAGAACCTTGCGGGAGTGGGACGAGAAAAAAAGAAAAAAAAAGAAAAGAAAAAAAAAAGACCTCTACTCTCCAGCCTCTGCTGCCTGCCAGCTCCCATCCTCATTCATCCTGAAGCTAATATTCTTTCTGTTGTGAAAGTAGATACTTCCAGTGTTGGATTGGTCCTCCTTCAGCGGCAGGGGACTCCGCCCAAGCTCCATATATGAGCAGAATTGAAAAGGAGCTGTTAGCCATCAAGCTAGTGGTGGAAATGGTGCCACTGGCTCATAAGATCTCGAAGGAGCCTAAACCTATCCTGCCTCCTGTTTCACACATACTCCGTATGTGGTGTGTGTTGCAGTACTTATGCGATGCAGGAGCAGCACGCCCTATTGTGCTTTCACATATTGCGTGTTTGCAGTGTGCAACTGATCTGTGGCTGTAGGCTATAAAATAAACACAACATTTACTTATTTTTATTTCAAATCCAAAAGTTGTTGCTGAACATGGCTTGTCAGCATTGCGATTCTCTTTAAGCTACACTCTTTCATAGATGTCATGTTTAAATACACTACATTTAAACAACATTTTATTGTTTAATACTTGTTTATTACTTAACACTTACATAAAGTATAATACTTTACATTTATATATTACGTTGCTCAAGCAAGTGGCAAAACATTTAAACTGGTCCTGAAACATGAGGCACAGATGGCTGGCCCTATTCCCTTGAAAAAAAGAAGGCCAGACAAGAGAAGTTTCCTCATGGTAAAGCACTTTCAATGCACACAAACAGCCCCCTCAAGGACTGACCATGCATGCTCCTCACCCATCCACATTACACACATATCGTGAGTTCCCTTTCGAAAGGGAACAATGATGGCTAGCTAACATTAGCATGCAGTGCCAAACTCGGCTACCAGGTGCCAATATCAGTAAGCATGATATCTAACCTAAGCATGATTGATTCTTGAATAATACAGTACCGGTCAAAAGTTTGAAAACATAACTATTTTTAATGTTTTTAAAATATGTCAGTTATGCTAATCAAGCCTGCATTTATTTGATCAAGAATACAGAAAAAACAACAAAAAAAACAGCAATATTGTGAAATATTATTACAATTTAAAATAATGGTTTTCTATTTCAATATACTTTAAAATGTAATTTATTTTCAAAAAAAAAAAAAAAAAAAAATAACGGGTGTGGAACGACATGAGGGTTAGTAATTAATTACATTATTTTCATTTTTGGGTGAACTAACCCTTTAAGGCGTTTGTGGCCTATATAACATTCTGTCATTGTTTGGTGACTGTTAATGATGCTGTTGAAGAGAATTTACATCCAGAGTTAAATAGTTACTTAAAGTGCTTGTATAGACTATAACCTAGACTGTAAATTGCTGGTGTCCTTTTACAGTGTGGTACTCCAGTTGGAGGACCACAAGATTTAAGGACAGTTTCTTTCCAGTTGCAATCCGGACTTTAAACTCAAAAAGTGTTATAATACTATTCCAGTCATGTTATTTAATTACATTTATTTATTTTATTCTAAACTCTTCTTCCGTCAATACTGCTGTTCTATAAAATGTTCAGTATGTCAATGTGCAATATCACCATTTGAACACTTTAATTTACCAGGGGCCTTATTCACAAAACATTTTATCTTACCACTAAGAGTTCTCCTAAATAGCAGTAAAAGTTCTTAGCTAAGAGTTTTCTCTTAAAACCTATTCACAAAGCTGCTGAGACAAACTTTTACTAAGCAACAGACTGAAGTCTTAAGCTAAGAGTAAGGGCGGGGTTGACCTCGTTGCTATGGAGTAAACACACAGTGATTGGCTGATGGGGGAGGAGTCAGTGATTTAATCATAGAAATATTGTAGAATGAGGTGTCATGTTACCTGTTGTGACTCATCACTCGACATGGGATCCATTTGCAAGCTTTAATGAAGGATACAGGGTCGTACAGGCAGGGATCAGAATCAGCAAACACAGCAACGGAGAACAGACAGTATCGTGGTCAGAGACAGGCAGCAGGTCAGGGTCACAGGCAAGTATCACAGTCCAGGGAAACAGGCGGGGGTCAATAGGCAGGCAGCGGAGAATCAGTAGACGGTAAACAGACAAGAATGGCAACAGGAAAGCAAACAGGGTATAAACGCTCAGTAATGACAGCCGGGGCAATGATCAAGACTTCGCGTCAGTCTGTGTGAGCTGGCAGCTTAAATAGCAGTCCTAACCAGCTGCAGCTGGCGGATGATCAGAGTCCAAGATACGGGGCTTATGGGAAATGTAGTGTGCGTCAGTGTAAGTGAGTGAGTGGATGCGTGAATGTCAGTATTCCGGGGATGGAGCCCTCTGCTGGCCAGCGGAGGGAATCACGGGGTTCGTCTCCGTGACAGAGCCCCCTCCCTGCGAGCGACTCCTGGCGCGAGGTGGTACACGACGTCGGGGTCTACCACGTGGTCGAGGGGCCGGTCTTTCTGGGTGGTTGCGGTGGAATTCGTCGATGAGGTTGGGATCAAGTATATCCTCGGCGTTGACCCACGACTGTTCCTCTGGGCCGTACCCCTCCCAATCGACCAGATATTGGATGAGGTGACCCCGACGTCTGGAGTTGAGTAGTTCTCGTACCCGGTACGTTTCCTCGCCCTCCACCAGGATGGCCTGGGGACTCTGCTCACGGGACCTCCCCTCTCCCTCCTCGCTGGGGTCAGCAGCGGGCTTGAGCAGGGAGACATGGAAGGTGGGAGAGATGCAATAAGTGTTAGGTAGGGCAAGACGAAATGAGACAGATGTAATTTGACGTGTAATTTTGAATGGACCCACGTACCTTGGACTCAACTTCCTGCAGGGAAGTCGGAGGCGGAGGTCCCGGGTGGAGAGCCAGACCCATTGACCAGGGTGATATTCGGGTCCGGGGCGGCGCCGACGATCAGCATGCACTCTCTGGCGGCGGACCGCTTGTCGTAGATGGACGTGGGCCTGATTCCAGGTCTCCTCGCTTCTGGTGAGCCAGTCTGTCACAGCTGGTACGTCGGAGGGTTCTCCCGACCACGGGAACATTGGTGGTTGGTACCCCAAGATGCACTTGAAGGGTGTGATGCCAGTGGCTGGTTCGACCAGGGAATTCTGAGCGTATTCTGCCCATAGAAGGTAGCGGGCCCAATCCTCCTGGTTCTGGCTGCAGTATGTTCTTAGGAAGCGAGTGAGTTCTTGATTCAACCTCTCGGTTTGTCCATTGGCTTGAGGGTGATAGCCCGAGGTTAGGCTTACGTTGATGTCCAGAGCTTGAAAGAAGGCTTTCCATAATCGGGACGTGAACTGTGGGCCACGATCTGAGACGATGTCTTCGGGTAACCCGTAGAGGCGGAAGACCCAGTGGCACAGTAGTTCAGCGGTCTGCATGGCCGTGGGAAGTTTGTGGCTGAGGAATCAGACGACAGGCTTTGGAGAATCGATCTATGACGGTGAGTATGACAGTGTTACCTTGTGATATGGGGAGGTCCGTGATGAAATCAATGGCTATGTGAGACCAGGGGCGTTGTGGTATGGGAAGAGGTTGGAGTAGTCCGGCTGGTAGTTGTCTTGGGCTCTTGTGTATGTTACAGGTTTGACAATGCTGGACGTAGGTTGTGGCATCCTTGACTAAGGTTTCCCACCAGAAGCGGTTTTGGAGCAGATGAATGGTGGCCGTGATACCAGGGTGACCTGAGGAAGGCAGACAGTGAGTGAAACTCAGAACTTGGTCACGGAGATTGGGAGACACATACACTTTATCAGGCGGACAGGCTGCCGGGATCTCTTGTTGAGCGTTCTGCTGCTGAATGAGAGTCATAATGTCCCACTGAATGGGTGCTACCACGACTTGGAATGGGAGAATGGTCTCGAGTTCGTTGGAGGTGTGTTCCTCCTCAAACAGACGAGACAGGGCATCGGCCTTCGTGTTCTTGGATCCCGGACCGGTAGGTAACTGTGAAATCGAATCGGGTAAAGAATAGAGACCATCGGGCCTGGCGTGGGTTGAGACGTTTGGCGGTGCGCAGATACTCCAGGTTTTTATGATCGGTAAGAACTGTGAAGGGGTAGTTAGCGCCCTCTAGCCAGTGTCTCCACTCCTCGATGGCCGTCTTTCATGGCGAGGAGTTCACGATCTCTCCACATCGTAGTTGCGTTCAGCCGAGCTGAAGCTTCCGGGAGTAGAAGGCACAGGGGTGGAGTTTAGACATGGGCCCCTGTCGCTGGGAGAGAACGGCCCCCACTCCAGTATTTGAAGCATCCACTTCTAGGATGAAGGGGATCGAAGGATCAGGGTGACGGAGTATAGGTGCGGTGACAAAGCGCTGTTTGATCTCTTGGAAGGCTTGATGGGCTGCGTCTGACCACATGAGACGATGAACGCCTTTCCTGACCATGGAAGTGAGTGGGCTGACCACTGTGCTGAAGTTTCGGATGAACCGACGATAAAAGTTGGCGAATCCTAGGAAGCGTTGTAACTCCTTCAAGGTATTAGGTTCGGGCCAGTTGAGGACAGCGTTGACTTTACTTTCATCCATGGCGATCCCCCTCTGGGCTGATGATGTATCCAAGGAAGGCAGTAGACGTGGTGTGGAACTCGCACTTCTCCGCTTTGGCATAAAGTTGTTGGTCAATTAAGCGTTGCAGCACTGCTCTGACATGTTGAATGTGTTCGTCAATGGTGTTGGAGTAGATAAGAATATCGTCAATGTACACAATTACTGACCTGTCCAGCATATCCCTGAATATATCGTTAACGAAGGCCTGGAAGATCGAAGGACTATTGACCATGGCCGAACGGCATAACCCGGTATTCGTAGTGCCCATTGGTGGTTGAGAAAGCCGTCTTCCACTCATCTCCCTCCCTGATACGGATCAGATTGTAGGCGCAGCGTAAATCCAGTTTGGTGAAGTATTGTGCAGTCCGTAGCTGTTCAAGAGCTGATGGCACCAGAGGGAGTGGGTACCGGAATTTCACGGTAATTTCGTTGAGACCCCTATAGTCGATGCATGGCCGCAGACCCCCATCCTTTTTCCGCACGAAAAAGAAGCCCGCGGATGCGGATGAGGTAGACGGACGAATGAATCCTTTCTCTAATTCCTCCTCGATATATTTGGCCATGGCCTCGGACTCTGGTTGGGACAGTGGAAAGATACGACCCCTGGGAGGCGAGTGACCTGGGAGAAGTTCAATGGCACAGTCATGTCTACGGTGTGGTGGTAGAGTGTTAGCTTGTTCCTTACTGAAAGCCATGGCGAGGTCGTGGTATTCCCTAGGCAGGTTAGGAACGACTGGAACCTCCGGGTTGACCCAGACAGCATGAACTGGCAGGGGAGTGATCATGGATAGACATGTTTCTTGACATTGAGTGCTCCATCTGGTTATCTGTCCCTCTCTCCACGAGATCTGTGGGTCATGGAGCCGGAGCCAGGGTAATCCTAGGATGACTGGAGTAGTAGATACAGGAAGCACGTAGAATTGAATATGTTTGTTATGGAGGAGGCCGGTTGACATCGGGAGTTTCTGAGTTAGATGGGTAATCAGTCCGGAGCCCAGGGGGCACCCATCTATCGTGGCTACAGAGAGGGAAGTTGAACATGGAATTAGAGACACGTTATTAGTCCTGGCAAACTCCTCTGAAATGAAATTACCAGCTGCCCCTGAATCCAACAAGGCAGCGGTAACCACACGAACTCCGTTAATCCATAAAATGATTGGAACAGTTACACAGAATATGGGACTGACAGAGCTTAATGTGGCACTCACCGATTTAGCGGTGGCCGATGATGGACGTGAGGGGCATGAGATCCGTTGGTGACCAAGTAATCCGCAGTACAAACACAGACGATTGGTGAGGCGGCGATTTCTCTCCTCAGCAGACAAATGGTAGGTATTAACTTGCATGGGTTCGGGGGTTTCTTCGTGGCATGTTGATACAGCTGGTAAGGGGCGTCGTGAACTTACGCGGCGTGCGCGCTGCAGATTGTCAATGTTAATGGCCAGATCGATCAAACTGTTGAGGTCCCTGCCCTCATCGCGGCAAGCGAGCTCAGTCTGCAGTTCGTGCGAAAGACCCTTTCGAAACAAGACCTTGAGTGTATCATTAATCCAGTTTGTCTGTGCCGCCAGAGTCCGAAAGTTCATGGCGTATTCGGCTGCCGTTAACCTCCCTTGTGATAACTCCAACAGGCGATCGCCTGCTCCCTTCCCCTCTCTGGGGTGATCAAAGACCTGGCAGAATCGTTCGAGGAATTCATGGAATGTGGCAAACGCTGTCCCGTCAGCGCGCCATACAGCCGTAATCCAGTCTAAAGCCTTTCCCGTTAAAAGCGAGCAAACAAAGGCGATCTTACCAGTCTCTGTAGTATAAAGTGCGGGTTGTTGTTCGACAAAGAGGGAGCACTGGAGTAGAAAGCCTTTACATTTGGTTGCGTCACCATCAAACTTATCAGGGAACGCTAGGCGGGGATTGACATGAGACGGCGTCTCTGCCGCGTGGGTAATGGCGGCCGCTGCGGGTGGTGGCGTCGCGGCGGTAGTGCTGTGGATACTCTGGATGGCCTTTACCAGTTCCTCCATTACGGAAGTCAAACGGTTCAATTGGTGCTGGTTAGCAGCGATCTGACTTGCCTGAGCAGCCATGTTGGCATACAGCTGGTCGTAAGCTGCTGGATCGTGTCTCGGCGAAGTCTTCTGTTGTGACTCATCACTCGACATGGGATCCATTTGCAAGCTTTAATGAAGGATACAGGGTCGTACAGGCAGGGATCAGAATCAGCAAACACAGCAACGGAGAACAGACAGTATCGTGGTCAGAGACAGGCAGCAGGTCAGGGTCACAGGCAAGTATCACAGTCCAGGGAAACAGGCGGGGGTCAATAGGCAGGCAGCGGAGAATCAGTAGACGGTAAACAGACAAGAATGGCAACAGGAAAGCAAACAGGGTATAAACGCTCAGTAATGACAGCCGGGGCAATGATCAAGACTTCGCGTCAGTCTGTGTGAGCTGGCAGCTTAAATAGCAGTCCTAACCAGCTGCAGCTGGCGGATGATCAGAGTCCAAGGTACGGGGCTTATGGGAAATGTAGTGTGCGTCAGTGTAAGTGAGTGAGTGGATGCGTGAATGTCAGTATTCCGGGGATGGAGCCCTCTGCTGGCCAGCGGAGGGAATCACGGGGTTCGTCTCCGTGACAGAACCATATTAAAATAAAGGTCTTAAAATACAAATGTTGCCCTATTCAAATAAATATTTTTTAATAAAAATGTCGCCATAGTCAAAATAAAATGTTGCCATATTGTTACCATAAAGGTTTTAAAGGCTAAGTGTCACTAATTAAACTACTATATATAGTTAATTGTCCGCCTCTTGGATGTATGCATCTCAAGAGAATGCAGAATTCAAGTGACAAATTATGTTTTATAAACAAAGTTTGGGAGAAACATTCAAACGGTCTTTCTAATCAGCTCGAGAGGAGGAATATATATACAGACGAGAGCCGACTCGCTTATAGTTACTTCGTCAGTTTTCTGCATCCCTCCGCCACCCTGCTCCTCACTCTCGGCTGGGGATATGGGGAGAACTTTGGGTTTGGGCTTGGGCTGAATTCCAAGCTCGGAGCCCTCAATCCCCTTGGACATCACACCAAATACGCTTATTATATATATTTTTTTTACTCTATTCAATCATTTGTAAGTGTGAACTCATGAAAACCATTGCCACAGGTAATCAGACAATATTTATTTATTTGTTAAAGATTTTTTTTTTTTTTTGTGGCATCATCTCATCGTAGATTCAAATCTATAAATCAAAATGTATTGCATTTATGAAGAAAAGGTTCAGCGCCCAAGGAATGTTTGTGATTTGGTCTTAGTGACTTAGGAGTCCTCTTGACTACATTTCACAGATTTAGGAGCTAGTTTTAGCGCTAAAATGCTTTGTGAAATAGTCTTAGAGCAAAAATTTAGGAGTCTTAAAATTAGGACTGAGACGCCCATTATTTTTAAGAGTTTCTCCTAAATCGGCAAGTTAGGAGCTACTTTTAGCCTTAAGATGTTTTGTGAATACGGCCCCAGGACTTTAAAGAAATGCACTAAAGGGGTGTAATGTGAAATACTATATCTGCACTTAACTCCCTCGGGTCGGTGGTCACGCCGGCGATACCACCTCGGTTTTTTTTCTTACCAGTGTGAAAGAGACTCAAAATACTCTGTCAATGTTGCACATACAATTAAGAGCTATACGCCATTTTAATCTGTGGAATATCTTCTTTTATTTGTGTACACTCAGCGTAAAAACAAAATGTTGTGCTTTTTGCAAAATAAAGAAAACATGATGCGTGATCTGTCGTCTTCCTCTGAACGAAGTCCAATCTGATAGTTCTCAGAAAATGAACTGTAACTTAGTGAATAAACAAAACAAAAAAATGAGACTTATGTCTAAAAAAATGTTGAAATGTCAGGTTTTAAATCATGTAAGTCAAATCGAAAACAAATATTCTCGGTTTATGTAATCTGTATGAAAAGAGAGCCATGTCAGAAGTCTGTGATTCAGCTCTTTATCCGCTAATGCGGCCACGCCCACGGAGGGAGCGCTATTCAGACGCAAATTCTGAGGCAATACATATATACATCGTCTCAATCATGTATTTATTGTCTTGAAAAGTGTTTATCTGCATATTATAGTAATATCTGGAAGCCTCTGTTAGTTCCTGGAGAGTCACATGGTTGTTCTTCTTTAGATTAATTTGTGGACTAAAGGTGTACAGAGCGCCCTCCGGCTGCAAGTATGAATTGAAAACACAGTATCCAGCGCTCATAGTGATGACAATAAATATTGAATAAATA
Source organism: Megalobrama amblycephala (assembly GCF_018812025.1). Taxonomy (NCBI): domain Eukaryota; kingdom Metazoa; phylum Chordata; class Actinopteri; order Cypriniformes; family Xenocyprididae; genus Megalobrama; species Megalobrama amblycephala. Next base: position 3,059,652 of record NC_063044.1, on the reverse strand, counting down.
TTACTCCTCTGTATAGAAAATTGACAAACATATGAGAATCAATCAATATTTCTCCAAATGTGCATGCTTTTAAGCTAAAAGGCTACATGAAATGCCATAATTGTTCAGACACTTTGCATCACAGAAATACATTATATTTTAAAGTATATAATAGAATACCATTATTTTAAATTGTAATAATATTTCACAGTATTGCTGTTTTTTCTGTATGTTTGATATACACCATGATGAGCTTGAGACATGATCACAGTGGGTTTTTTCACAGCCTACCTGACTGAAAGGCCTCATTATTATGCAAGTCATTACAGGTCATTATGCGATTCTTTTGTCTTCTCAGGTGTAAATGACCCATTATTCATGATGATTCACGCCCCCACGCATACTGTGTTTCTTGACCAAAAGTGTCTTACAAAATTTAAATCTCTCTATTGTTTTATATGAACAAGTAGGCAGCATAATTTTTACATAATTTTGAAGCAAAAACTCTAGTCTACAACCTCCAATACCCAGAAGTCTTGTGAACACAGATTTAATATATATTTTTGGCTTTATTTCAGTGACTTAAGTTTTTTGTTTTTTCAATAACCACACATAAACGTTATTCCTTCAAAAACACAAACATGTACATGCATGTTCCTCACATATTATTGTAGCCTAGTTTGTGCTGAATACAATGTAATGACACTTTGTCATTTATATGTTTATGAACAACTGAAAAAAGCACAAATGTCAGGGCATATCAAAACTTCTCCAGGGTCCCAAAAATCCTCAGACCCCAGAGGGTTAATGTGACATTTTTGGTGTTATATGTTTGTATAGTTGGTTTTCAGACACCAGTCAGGAGTAATGCTTATAATTTCATTGTATGCAAATGCAATGACAGTAAATGCTTTCAATTCAATTCAATTCAGTTCTGTATACATTTTATGTATGTTCACTGAGCATTATTATCTGATTACTGTAATGCCAATGTCAATAAGTTAGTTTTTATTTGGTGGAATACATTGTTCTCATTTTCTGTGACATACTGTATATTAGGGGATTGTGTAACGTGAGTTTATTGAACAAGAGTTTCACTTTGATATGAAGAAGTCACACTGTGACTTTCAACACACTGTGAAATAAAAACTAATTTCTTATAGTATTTGTTGATTTTGCAGAGTGTGACAGAAATAAAATACCGTATGTGCCACCAGAAAACACTGCCTCTTCTGTCTCTAGTTATAATAATAATATTATCTGCTAATACCATAACATTAAATCTAATATGATGTCACCAATGAAAACCTATGTAAATGATATGCGGCCCATAAGACTTGCACTTGGACCATAGTGCGGCCCACTGGGAAAAAAGGTTGAGAACCACTGTACTAGAGTCTGACTTCAATGAGAAGAGTTACAAGGTCAAATGTGTCCCAAGTGAATGTCTGCTTCATTCAACTTTTTCTGTGCCATTTTTCTTAATGATGCTATTTTCAGTGACTCAGACTTGATAAACTCTTTGGTGGGAGTACTTTGCCGGTTCAGGAAAAAAAAAGCTGTTGTTGTGACATGCAACATTGAGAAGATGTTCCATCAATTCTTTGTTCCACCTAATGAAAGAAACTATTTGAGATTTTTACGGTGGGAGAATGGAGATTTGGAAGGAGAACCCCGAGAATATAGAATGACCGTGCATCTTTTCTGTGCTGCCTCATCTCCTGGATGCACCAACATTGGTCTTAAACACCTAGCAGAACAGTTTTGTTAATCATTAAGAATAACTTCTATGTAGATGACTGCTTGATTTCCATCCCACTGATCCAGGAAGTAATCAGAGCTATGTCATTCGTTTTATTTTTAGGCCACATCCACACGGAGACGAGTTTAGCAGTATATGCAAAAATTTTGTATTGTATAGGTGTTTCGTCGGATCAGGCGTTTTCAGAAGGTGAAGCCGCTATTTTTTGAAACTGGGTCCCAGAGTGGATAAATCTGAAAATGACGCCCTTGCCTTTTCATGTGTATAGCCAATCCGTATATTTTGTGAAACGATGATGTCATCACCCCACGTGTTGACCCTAGTCAGACACCGCTAACACTACATGCTTGTGTTTGTGCTGCAGAAGCTACTGAGCCTATTAGCTTTACTAAAATAAAGCTTTATTTCTAAGCTTTACTAAAGTTTGTATACAGCGCACAAGCTTATCCGCATGCTCCAAGTCTTACTCTCCATTTTTAGTGTATCCCTGTGGCAGAATTACAACGCCACATACTGATCTGGCATGTATACTACATTCGTTTTGAGTCGGTTTCAGTGGTTTTGTGTGTATGCAGATATTTCTTGAGACAAGGAAATATCGGATAGGGAAAGCTCTGGCTTCATGTGGATGTAGCCTTAAAGTGCCCCTACTATGGATTTTTGAAAATTACCTTTCATGTAGTGTGTAACATATAAGTGAATGAAAACATCCTGCAAAGTTTTACATCTGAAAGTGCACCGTATGTAAAGTTATTGTTTCTCAAAAAAACAAACAAACAAAAAAACGAGTCGACTCTGAGTCAATTAAACAAGTCGTTTGTAAAACGAATCCCAAACCGTTTCGTTGTGAGGTCACAGCGAAACATTAGCATACTGCCCGCCCACTTATTGTGCGTGCAGATGCCAGGGAAAATTCATTTTTTTCAACAATACCACAGCAGTACAATCTTTTGTTGTGTTACCGTCATTTTACTGATGACTGCTTCTCAAACTTCAGGGAGTTTAACGCACGATTCACAAAACGCTTGGTCCTAAAGGTCCCATGGCATGAAAATTTCACTTTATGAGGTTTTTTAACATTAATATGAGTTCCCCTGGCCTGCATATGGTCCCCCAGTGGCTAGAAAAGGCGATGGGTGTAAAACGAGCACTGGGTGTTTTGCTTCGCGTTTGAGAAAATGAAAGCTCAGACGACCCAATCTGGAATCTTCCCCATATGTCGTAATAGGGGGAAAGGTTACCTCCCCTTTCTCTGCTTTGCCCGCCCATGAGAAAATGAGCTACTACAGTGAGATTCGAGCACAACATTTATTTTTTTTCCCTCAAGAGACATCATGCCTTGTAAACGAGCAAATCATGGCAGTTGCTCGGTGTTTGGATGTACAAATGAACACCTTAGTATTTTTTTAGTTACTTCATCTGAGCCTATGATGAAACAGTGGGTTAATTTTATTTTCTCTGCTAATATGCCGATACAACTTCCCATAGTTTTGTATGTCTGCGCCACACATTTCACCGACCACTGTTTCCTCAATACAGCCCAGTTACTATCGCTAATGTAAAGGTAGACAGCATCAAGTGTGTGTGTGGGAATACACACACTGTAACGCGAGTGTTGTACATTTCTTTGTTGTTTGGGTAACCGTTCTGCTATGGCGCACGCGATATCCACATTTCCAGATTGCTTGATGTAATTGTAAAAAGATTGTAAAAACGTTTAAGATTTATGAAATATAAAATATGTAAACAGATAAATGATGTTGGCATGGTAGCACATATTCCACAATGGCACCTATCTGAAAAGGTATTTGTAATAATGGCAGAGGTCTGACTAATTTAGTTGCGCTGGTTAGTGTCTATAGCTGATAATTATATATATATATATATATATATATATATATATATATATATATATATATATATATATATATATATATATATATATATATATATATATATATATACGATAGCAAAATCAGAGCAACATGAAGAGCCAACAATGTAGGCTAGCATTAGCTACATGATAATAACTGTAACAGCATACACTAACCAACTAAAGTACCGTATCCAGACACAATGTTTTAAACTAAGCATTCAGCTGTAGCCGCTGAGTTGCAACTTCTTCATCCGGATCAGATTCTGGGTCAAACTGAAAGCTTGAACGACTGCGTGTCTACGAGCCATTGCGATACATCCATTGTCAACATTAGCGCATGGTACCGTGGCCGCAAGCTGGTTAAGGCCACACCCACCCTCCACCTTGCCCTGCCTCTCTCCTCCGCATTAGCATTTAAAGCTACAGACCCCGAAACGGCATGTCCTGAGGAAAGCTCATTGTAGGACTGGCTTGTAGTGGCTGAAATTCTGCTCCAAAGCTGAATTTTGGGAAAGAGACTTCAGATACAGTACTAAGGACCACTTAGGCCTATATAAAAGCATCCAAAAAGTAGCATGTCATAGGATCTTTAAAATATGAATCAATGACCAGTTTATTTGCTCCTCTGAATCTAAACCTTTAAGTATGATTAATAATTGATGTTTACATTTTCTAGCAATCATTCAAGATTCGTAGTTTTGTATGTTATGTTGTGTAACATGGTCTAGTCTGTCTCCAGCTAACCGGCTAGTTTATTATTTTTCCATTTTTCTTTGAATTTTTGATCTAAACCAGTCTTTTGTCTATTAGAATAATTGTGTCATCGTGATAGGCTACACCACTGTATCCAGTTTACACATATAATTCATTTGAAGAAGACTTGATGAAATATATGTGCATACACCGTGCTGGCTCATGTTTGGTGCAGGAGAATATGTGAAAAATGTCTATAAAAACTTTAAATACAGATACTTTATTCTGTATATGAGCTATGAGCCACGTGGCTAGTGTTGTTAAACACAAAGCGGAGCTCCGCGCTGAAACCGATCATATGCTCCGCATGTATATCATAATAACAATTGTATTTTTGATGTGTTCGTATTCAAACTCCAGTTCTGACCGCATCGCGGGCAAAATACAAACAACACTCATGTGCTTGCTGTGCTGGGGGAAACATAGGCCTACATACGGCTCGCGAGTCCAAATGCAGCAGGCAGAGGTGAATGAGCCGCACTTTTGTGATATTTGAATTTTCCGCTGTAATGCAATCTTATGGGAACATATTTTCCATTTGTGCTGGTAGCAAAACAATCCACATGCACCCAAACTTCTGCTCTTGTCGCGTCACAGGAAAACACATTTTTGTGTTGTAGCACTGAGGAAAGGAGCACCAACAATATGTCTCTGAATGACAAGAGACAGAGGCAAGAGAAGTGATACTTCCTCATGCATAAGACCGCAATTATAATCTTATGCATACTACAGCGTAGTGATTGGATTGAATGAGCTTTTTGTCATGAATAAATGTAGAAACTTTTGACGTCAACATGTTCGACCAGCCCATACTTGGAGCCAACCAGCACTCTGGATCTTGCCGGTAGTACACGATGACATCAGATTTTGTGACGTTGCTCCAACTTTGTTTTTCAAACCGGAAGACAGAGTACTTTTAGTGTTTTCAATGATGTGCAGCCTATACATATCTGTTCACAGCTCAAAAAATGTGTTCTGTGGTTTCATGACCCTTTAAATGAGCGTCTGTTTTCACTTGTAGCCCCTCGTGCCTGTGACAGCATTCCAATTAAGTTAAAAAAATGTGTTACTATTAATAGCTACAGCCTATGTTAAAAAAATATTTTGTTTATTATTTGTATATAACCTATGAAAGCTTTAGCACTACTTCCCTCTGCCACAGATTCAAATCTCAAGTTTACAGCTGGACCAAGCCTCCGTTACTAATTCTAAAACGTCACTTTAGAACTAGTAATGAAGGAACGTTGAATCGCTTCATTGAAACTCGAATTTTGTACACAGAGAGAGAGAGAGAGAGAGGGAGAGATCGCCTGAGAGAGTAGGCTATTACCTGTGTCTGATATATTGCATTACATTCATTCTTCAAGTCGATGTTCATAATATTATATCCATTATAAAAGTCCGTTTGAATGACCGCTGAGGAAAGCGATATTGTATTTGTCCCTTTTACAGCTATGGGAATTTTCCATAACATCCATAACATCACAGCGCTAAAACAACTTCCTTTGCAAAAGTTCTTGTGACTCACTGACTCATTCTCCTGTAGTGTTGCCGTCATCTAATGGCATATTAATGTAACTTTCTCTCAATCCATATTAATGGACATATTTATATAAAATAATATTTATTGAACAAATAAACACAATTGTACAATTCAGTCAAACATAAAGCACTAGTGTGCCTGTGACGGTTGTCAAGTGTGCCGTGGATAATTACCAAATGCCAAAATAAATAAATAAATGAATAAATAAATGCTACACCTCGTATCTCTATATTTCCTAATTTTTGTTTTCTTATTTAAACAATTATATAGGTCACGCTTTACGCCTGTATGTGGGTTTTTACAAATATTTAATGAATGAAAAGGATTTTAAAGAGCTTGTGCCAAAACCTCGTAACTCCATTGGATCCTCAAACTGTCAGTCAAATCCGCCTCACCTTGTGAATGAAGCGCGCACGCAGTTTGGACATCTCGTCTATGCAATGCAAAGGTAAATAAAGATCTGAAGTTTGAAAAAAAAAAAAAAACATTGTAAAGCGTTTTCTTTACTCAAAAAACACTATGGGCCCTATAATACACCCGGCGCAATGCGACGCAAGGCGCAGCGCAAGTGTGTTTGCTAGTTTGCGTCCGGCGCCATTCGCGTTTTCCCGTTCAGTGCCACGTCCTTAAATTAGTAAATGCATTTGTGCCAGTTAGTGCGCCCATGGGCGTGCTGGTCTAAAAAAGAGGTGTGTTCAGGCTAGGGTTGCACGGTGTACTGGTACTACGGTAGTATCGGGATACTAAAGCTTCAAAATACTGGCGATGCCATTGTATTTTTTAAACGGTAGTATCGTCAGTACCGTAAGGAATGTTGTATGTGCGGCAGGTACACTTCAATTGAACATGCGTGCCTGCAAAAACATTACAAGAGACTGCCGTTAACTGTCTGCTGTGCCCTGTGTAGTAAATGCTCTGTAGAATTAGCGCCTTATTGTTTCCTGATGCTTCAGTTAATTTTGCAATGAGATAAAGTTGCGCTTGCACGTTGTTGTTCGCAGTGCATTTTATCTGGAGAAAGGGTCCGAAATTTACTTAATTAACATCATAAAATCTTTATATAAGAATGAATTCTCACAGTTTTTCCGTTGCTCATTTGGCCACTTCTGGAAAAGATTAAATAGTTTGTTTCTAGAAACATCTTTGCGAACACGATTCAGACAAATGCAATTCCATTCATCAATAAGCTATAGCGGGTTTGCACTCGGTTCTTATCAATCATATCAATCGTGATTTTATAATTATAAATGTATTATATGTTTTAATATACATACTGCTCTCCAGTCAGGGTTAGATATTTCAAGATAGGCTGGCAAAAATGCTCCTGATAGTTCGTGACACGAGCAAGAGCGCTGTTTTTGTTTCGTTTCTAAATGAATCTGTTTTTGAACAAATTGGGCGAGTCACTGACTCACTAATCCATTCATTAAGACAGTCATTTGCTTCGTTCCTGAATGAATCAGCCGTTTTGAACGAATCGGTTGAATGATTCATTGACTTAATCATTAACACTTGCTGCCACCTACTGGCGACTTCAGTCTCACATCTAAGAGTAGGTCTATTCTATCATTTTTTTCCGCAAACATTTTTATTTCTATATTCAAATTTTTATATTTGAAACATTAATATCATAACATTATTTATGCAATTGTAATTGAAGTGTAAATGCATAAATGCTACATCGTAATGTCAGTTCATACAGCTTCTGTGCAGTGCTAAGATGAATTTTGTTTACAATGATTCATTTGATTGGTAGTAAAAGCCTGTTATTCATTCTCATTAATGAAGTATTCAGAGAAAAATCTGGTCTGTTTTTATGAAAGTTTGGTTCATTTTGTATACTGGATGGTATCGCGATACTACTTGGTATCGTGATACTTCAGCTGGTATAGTATCGTAAGACATTTTTATGGTATCGTGACAACCCTAGTTCAGGCGCATTGCCGGCGCATTGCTATTTTAAGGAGCTGAAAACAGACTGCGCCATAGACCAACTCAAACCTGGTCTAAAGTCTAAAGTCAATGGTGCAATATTTTTTGTTAGAGCACGTTGGTAGAAACTGCGCCTCTGGGCGTGTCCACAGTGCACATTGACTTTGCTTATTACACACAGCACGTTGGTAGAAACTGCGCCTCTGGGCGTGTCCACAGTGCACATTGACTTTGCTTATTACACACAGCACGTTGGTAGAAACTGCGCCTCTGGGCGTGTCCACAGTGCGCATTGACTTTGCTTATTACACACAGGGATGCGCATCACACAAACATGCCAAATATTAAAAACAAAAGGATTACAGTGTAAAAGAATATTATTGTGTAGGCTACATAAATATAAAAATGTAATGATGAATAGTCATTGCGTGTATTAGAATTAGGCTACCTATTTTCAATTCAGCCTATTACTACTTATAATGATGAACGAAATTGGCTAATTAATTGAACAATCGTGCCAATATACACACATATATATTAACTGACTCATCGCGCTGAGCTATTTGAAAGCCTGCATCCAACGCAGACGACTGAAAGATTGACTGGCCACTTAACAGGTAATTTCAGCAAAACATCTGATGCCAGAAGACGAGGACACAATCACTGCTAATTCATCCCACGCCTTCTTCACCTCGGGAAGCTTTGGTGGATTCCTGCTTGTCCCGTAGATGATCTGCTTGCGTACTTTAACTTCGCGCACGAGCAGATCGGTTTCTTCGCTTGAAAAGCTTCAGCTTTTCCGCCAACAAATTCCGCCATGTAAATAGCAATCCACCATGGCGCGAGCGCATCTCGCTCTTAAAGAGAATGGGAGATGACACTCTGATTGGTTTATTGAACGTTACGCCCATTACTCATTAAGAGAATAGGGACAACCCATTTCAAAAATGCGCCCCGGCGCAAGGACCGTTTTTCCGTCGTTAAAATAGCTAGAATAGAGACTTGTGTCTCTTTTCATACAGATTACATAAACAGAGAATTTTTGTTTTCGATTTGACTTACACTATTTAAAACTGACATTTCAACGTTTCTTTAGACATAAGTCTAATTTTTTTGTGATTAGTATTCACTAAGTTACACTTCATTTTCTGAGAACTATCAGATTGGAGTTTGTTCAGAGGGAAACGAGAGATCACACATCATGTTAGTTTTCTTTATTTTGCAAAAAGCACAACATTTTGTTTTTCCTCTGTGTACACAAATAAAAGAAGATATTCAACAGATTAAAATGGTGTATAACTCTTAATTGTATGTGCAACACTGACTGAGTATTTTGAGTCTCTTTCACACTGGTAAGAAAAAACCAAGATGGTATCGCCGGCGTGACCGCCGACCCGAGGGAGTTGACACATCCTCTCTGTCAGATCTTTATGATTGGTCCAAAGCAGTAATTTTATTTTTTGTTCTCACATACCATGATACCGGTAATTTACAGATAAACGCTTTCGTTTCACCATCTGTCCAAGTTGACATTTTATTTTTACTTCTGAGTGACAGGTGGATGATCACAAAGAACGCGTTTTTCCTCTTAAAAGCATGAGACACATAATAGTCACTATAGTACTGCTGTTACAGTATGCAAAAGTAACCGCAGAGCTTACTGTAAACAGCTCCGACAGAGCTTTATGACTGGCCCAAAGCAGACTAGTACATGCCTACACAGACTAGTACCTAGTACATGCTCACACTGGTAATCCTATTCTTTGTTCAAATGTAGCATGATACCGGTAATTTACTTTTACAACTTCTTATACCGGAAAATTGCTAAAACCAATTTACCGGTATTTTTTAAAAGGTCCTGTCCATACACAATCTCTAAAATGTAATTTACCTGTAATTTATCAGTAAAGACTGTATGTGTGAAATTGGCTAAAGACAGTGGATGAAAGGGATGGTTTATGCTGCAGGTGTGTCATCAAAGCCTGATCATAACAAATAATGGCATCTTTTGCTCGATCGTAGGTGACATTAGGCTACTTGTTGATCTGCGATTATAATTAAGTTCCACCATGAAAGTTTGCAAATTACTTACCCATTCCCCAACATCAAGGGGTTTTAATTTATTGACAATTTTTTTGTATAGAAATTAGGACATTACTTACAAAAACCTAACTTATAAATTGTAATAATGTATCCATGTTTCCCTCATTTTTCTCAGTATTTCCACTATGTAACACTGGGCAAACAGGAGGCATCTCAACTGTGTAGTGCATGTTTAGATAGGCCAACAATTTGGGGAAAAATTGGGATAATTCTCTTAAATTGGAAATAAGGGTAATTTCTCCATTTTTAGTTTCATGGGATGAGATGTTGTGAAGCAGTACGGTATAGTAACAATTGCAATTTGTGTGATCAGATGAAGTCTAGTGCTAAATAATAAAACATTAACTGGTTTTGGATACCAGACAAAATAAATTTGTTCTGATGGGACCTGGTAAAGAGAATTTTCTTGGCTTTCCTGACATGTCAGAAGGATTGTAACAACTCCATGTCAGATTATTTTAAAGCTGCACTATGGAACTTTAATCTCTATATCACCATCTGTGGTTGAAACAACACTGAATGTCACTAGAGTAGTTTTTTTTTATATCATGATTCGGCACTGCTCTTCTGCCGAGGTGAATCTGATGGTTTGAGGAATTGTGATTCAGAGCAGATCTGTTATGCTGCACCAAGACCTACTAACAATAACTTACAGCAAAGTGTATTTCAGTAAAAATATCATCTGAGCAAATTTTAAAATTACTGCTGTTTAGACCTACTGGAAAAAAAATTGTGGTCACCTCTCAAAAGTCAAGCCTACTTTTATTCTTGTTTGGGCACGACACTGTCATGTTCCCATTCTAATTGCTCTAATTGACTTTGTTTAGTTTGATTTTGTGCTCGCTGACCGATTGCTCCCTGCTGATCGATTGCTCCTGTTTGCCTCTTTGCTGCTGAATGGTTTGTGTCTGTAGCTCCATATAGCTTTGTTTTGAATCTATTAAATCTATTTACTATCATTGCTTGCTGTTTATATTATCATCACCAAATATCTGATATTGTCTAATATTGCATCACATTAATCACATCACATTAATCTGAAGTCGCTAGCTTTTAATCTAAATCGCTATCACAACTAGGGATGCTCCGATCCGCCTTTTTCGCTTCAGATACGATTCCGATACCTGGGATTCAGTATCAACCGATACCGATACTGATCTGATATTCAAGTAATAATAAAAAAAAAAAAAAAAATGCTAAATTACCTAATAAAATGTATGCCTCACTGTGTGGAAGAAACTGGGATCATTCTTTTGTGCAAGGCATCAGGCTTGAATTAAATATTACTTTACTAACTTTGTAAAACAAAATAACAGACACAAATGTAGTGAATTATTTATTCAATAATTGTGCATCAGTGAGACAACTGTACATAAACCAATAGCTTCACTAGCTTGGTAGACAGTCAAAATAAACAGGAGTCCAGCTGACTCCTCCATCTATGAATGTTTGAGCCATACATAACATAAACTAAATATATTTATATATAAATATATACTATAAAATTAAAAGACATTTCTTTTAAATTTATAGCAGTTTTTTTTTTTAATGAGGCAGCAACATATGATATATGGGACAGAACAAAAAAAATGCTATTAACAATCTTTCATTGCGCAAAAGTATTATAATATGAATGGCTCCCATACAGAGCGGCACAAAGTGCTTATGCGCATCACGTGTGCAGAATGATGCGCTTGAAGCATCATGGACTCACAGTGCGCAGCGGCAGCGCTCCGCATTGCAAAGTTCAAAGCACAAAGTGAAGATATATTGATGCGTATTGTATTACGGTATCTTTGTCTACAGATGAAGTATAATAATAGCAGACATGTTCACAAGTCTCTGCGGTCAAGTCCAAGTCAAGTCTCAAGTCTTTAGGGGTCCAAGTGAAGTCTCAAGTCAAGTCTTTGTTCTATTTTTATCAATATAATTTTTTTCAGCTAGTTGTTATTGTAATTAACAGTGTATTTAAATATCAAAACAGATTACTTTTACTTTAAAATTGACTAATAAAGCACACAAAATACTACTTGAATAATTTCTATTACTTTCTAACTTTATAAAAAATTATGCCATTTAGAACCACCGCAAGGAAAAAAGTGCTGTGTATTTTGAGCTATACGAGTTGCCGTAGTTTGCTGTAGATCTCAAGCAATGCTGGAAAATGTAGTCTTCCAGTGAGCGCCGTCAATAACAAAATCTATGTATAGACAAGCATTACAGTAAACAACACAGTGAACATTTCCATCTGTGTGTCTCATTTGTGATAAGGCGATATAATAACGCACTGCGACTTAAACCGATCTGTGGAAATGATCCGGACGGACAGGGTCATAAAATGCGTATGGAAGTGTTCGTCCAATCTAAATACAATTTAACACAGTAAATCTGAATATTAAATGCATTGTCAAATACTTGGGCAAAAATAAAAACATAAAAAATGGAAAGGACATACTTTTTGAAAATGTCAGTCACAAGCAAGCCTCTGCAGCTGTGCAACACCACAGCTTCCCTTCGGATTAATTGATTGCTTTTCAAATGAAATGACAAAGTCTATTGCAAGGTAAGGCTTGGCTATACTGTTATTATTATTTGTTGCTATTTTAACAAGTTTTCTAATAGGTGATGAATTGGCGTGCATTCAGATGCGTCACACACTCGCTGGCTTGGTGTGTTTAGAGCTGATTTGTTTTTTTTTGTGATCAAATTTTTATTGAGTATTACAGGTTACATATATAAGACGTGGATGAAAATCAAGTGCAAAACACTGAACTACTAACCCAACCCAACCACCCACCCACGGCGACCATATAAAACTCCCCCTCTTCCCTCCCCACTCCCTCTGGTACAACAGACAGTCAAGCAGACATTCTGTAACAAATGTGTTTGGGGGGTCTGTCCTTTTACAGCAAGTTCTTAATTTTAGAAATGGCCTTTAACCATACAGAAATAGTTTTTTGAGTGGCCCCATGCATCCTTGCCACCGATAGCTCCATATTAGCAATGTCCAGGAAAGAATACATCCAGTGTGACCAAGCTAAAAGAGTGTGGAGGTTTCCAACACAAGGCAAGCATTTTCTTAGCTGTAGTTAATCCAGAGAATAGCAGTTTTTTCTGTGACAAGGAAAAGCTGTAGGGTGAATCATCATTTAAAAGCAAAAGCTTAGGACAGCATGGTATATCAGTTTCAAGAATGTCTTTCAAAGTAGTACATATTCGTTTCCAAAAACCATTAACTTCAGGACAATCCCAAAACATATGCTTAAATGTGCCTACCACACCTCCCGGGCAGAAATTACAATTGGAAGATGAGGAAAGCTTCATTAAATAACGTTTTCTAGGGGTAAGATACATCCTATGAATCAATTTGTAATGAATTAGTTGATGGTTAGGGTTTTTTGAAACAAGTTTAAGATTGGCCCATATTGAGTCCCAACAGATTTCGTCATTATTATCCTCTGTTTCTGTACCATATAGATCTCTATACCAGATGTTCAAAATTGGTAAGTGCTTATAAGAAGCTTCCAAGAATAAGTAGTAGAAAGAAGATACTTTACCCCTTGTACTTTTATTTATTGTCAAAATTTTGTGCATAGTAAGACAGGAGATATTGGCACCCCATGGAACCCCGTATGCTCTCATTGCTGATCTCAAGCGAAGATAAAAGAAAAGGGAGGTTCCTGGTAAATTATACATTTTACACAAATCATTAAATGTTCGAAGACCATTTTCCCCCCAAATGTCAGCTAAAACATGAATGCCTCTATCGCTCCATTCTGAAAAAACAAAAGGTTTATTGTCTGTAAGGAGACTATGATTATGAAATAACGGAGTATGAGAGTGCCACTTAAGGTCATTATGACAAAACTTTGAAGCAGTACGCCAGATACAAAGAAGATATGTTATTATTGGGCCAAAACGCAGTTTCACATTTTTCAACGGAACATTACAATAAATTAAATCTTTTAATCTGTATGGTAAAACCAAATTAAATTCAAGGGGTTGCCAAGATACAAGAGAGTCAAGGTTCAACCATATTGTAAGAGGTCGCAAAATAAATGCCCAATGATAAAACTTAAAGTTTGGCAATGCCAGACCACCCGCATCTTTGCAACGTTGCAAAGTTGCATATTTTATACGAGGAGGTTTTCCATTCCATACGAACTTAGAGGTTAATGTTTGAAGCTTAGACCAGTAATCAGTAGGTGGTGCAAGTGGTATCATAGAAGAGAAAAAATGTATACGGGGTAGAACATCCATTTTAATTATAGATATACGAGCTTGAAGAGATAATGGTAGCGCTGACCAACGAGTCAAGTCTGTAGCTATACGATTATATATACCTTGAAAATTTTTTAAAGCTATTGTATGTAAAGAAGAAAAAATCTCAATGCCCAGATACCTAAAGCTAGATACTATTGGTATACAAGTTGGTAGAATAACCTGAGAGGATAAGTTGTTTAAATGCATTAAAGCAGATTTGGTCCAATTAATTTTATATCCAGAAAATAAACTAAAAGAATTAAAGACAGACAAAACATGCTCAATTGAATTAGTTGTATCACTAACATATAATAAAATGTCATCTGCATATAAAGATATCCAATGTGAAGTATTACAAAAAGTAATGGGCTTCACCATAGTATGTTGACAGATTTTCTGTGCAAGAGGTTCAAGAGATAGGGCGAACAACAACGGTGAGAGAGGGCATCCCTGACGAGTGCCACGTAAGATGAAAAACTGGGATGAGCAAATGCCACCTGTCATTACCACCGCAGAGGGATTAGCATATAGAATTTTGACCATATTAATAAAGTCGCTCCCCAAGCCAAAACGCTCTAGTACTGTCCAAAGATATTGCCATTCAAGCCGGTCAAAGGCTTTTTCGGCGTCTAAAGATAGTGCGGCGCATGGTGAATCAATTCCACTAGCCGCATGTATGACATGCAATAAACGGCGGACATTATCTGCTGCCAATCGTGATCTAATAAAACCGGTTTGATCATTATGCACCAAATTAGTCATAAAAATGTCTAAACGGGATGCCAAGACTTTGGCATACAATTTAACATCACTGTTTAGAAGAGACAATGGTCTATGATTCCCACACTGAGTTAGATCTTTGCCAGGCTTAGGTAAGAGTGTAATAATGGCCATGTTGGCACTATTATTGAAAGAGCCCTCTCGAACAGAATGAAGAATCATGTTTAATAATGGCTGTCCCAACTCATTCCAGAAAACAAGGTATAGTTCTGGAGGGATTCCATCCCATCCTGGTGACTTCCCCTTTTTCATAGCCATAAGGGCTTCCTTTAATTCCTCTAAAGTAATTGGAACGTTCAGAGAGGTTGCCTCTACCTCAGAGAGATGTAAGATTTAGATCCTGGAAAAACTTATTACATACAGTTTCACTAAAGACCAACTCTGATTTATATAAATTTTGAAAATTTTTAAATTCTCTATTAATAGATTTAGGTTCACTAATCAAACCATTGGGTGATTGAATTGCCGAGGTATTTGAAAATTTTTCACTGTTCTTCAACCTGAGCGCTAAAAGGTGGCTTGGCTTAGCGCTATTGAAGTAATAGGTTCTTCTAACCTTGTGCATTAAAAACTCTGCTCTGTGACGTAGCAAAGAGTTAAGTTCTGTTCGTACCATATTTATTTCTTGCTGTATATTCTCACTGTGTGAATTCTGTTGAAGACCCTCCAGCCTATTTAATTTATTCTCTAATGTACTTATTGTGTTTAATCTAGATTTATTTAAGTGGGATGCAAAAGAAATAGATGCGTCCCTTATGCAACCCTTTATGGCGTCCCAGAGAAAGCGAGGATCATCGACCGAACCACTATTCACCTCTATGAACCAGCTTAGTTTCTCTTTGAGCATAGCACAAAAATCTTTATTTTGTAATAGTGTGATATTAAAACGCCAACGAGATGCCTTAACTGGCGCAGACGCAAGGGAAATCTTAGTTGAAACAACACTGTGATCGGATAAAGGACATGATTTTATGACAACATTGTGTATTTCTGAATATGAGGCATTGGATAAAAGAATATAATCAAGTCTAGAGTAACTTTTATGTCTTGAGGAATAAAAAGTATACTGCCTCGTCATGGGGTGAATTATGCGATATACATCAACTAAACTAAAATTGGACATGAATTTACATAGATTAGCAGACGATAAAGATTGTGTTGGAATATTCTGTGAACAAGAACGATCGAGAGATAAGTCCGCATTCATATCAGCACCGATAATAAGAAAACAGTCCTGAATCTGCAACAGAATTTTAGTAAGAGCAGGAAAAAAACTTGGATCAAACTGATACGGGGCATAAATCGAAATCAATGCAAAATTATGACCTGCTATACATGCTTTAACATATGATACTCTCCCATCCTCACTACTGTATTTTTCTAAGATGTGAAAAGAAAGCTTTCGTTTTATTACTACAAGTGTACCACGTGATTTACTATCCATTGAAGATGATGCAGCTACATAATAAAACTTGTTAGAGAACCTTTGGACATCTGGTTTCCTCAGATGTGACTCTTGAATGAAAGCTATGTCAACATGATGTCTATGCAAGTAATCAAGGCAGGCCGTACGCTTAATGGGACCATTCAGGCCATTCACATTCCAGGAAATTATGTGAAAGGTTTCTGTTGCCATATATTATTACTGTAAAATAACATAAACAAAAGAACTGACAAGCATAAAGCCATAAACAGAGTTAACAAACCACACCTAATACCACAGAGGGAAAAATACCCACCCACCCTGGTCGCCACAATGCCCATGGACACCCAACTTCCCACAGAAACATTAGAACATCTGGAAGTACCACTTCCAATAAACACAAAAAAATAAAAATAATAGTAAATTAAAGAGAAAAAGCAAACGCACATAAGGGTGAACCAATGCCCAACAAATGGACTACGTGACCCCGAGAAAGGCGGCAGAACCAATATCACCACCCACCCACTCCTTTTAACAGATTTTGATATTTTGCTGATTGCTAAAAAGAACAGCAATAACATACCAAATAGGCCAAACAAGTCTAAATATTTAACATTAAACTTCACATTGACAAGTACCTTGAGAATTCCAGTAGAAACACAAGCCTCAAGTACATTGTTACATTACACATCAACGTTCTCCTGTGTGGCCAAACCACTCAGAAAGTCCTCAACTTCCAAAGGAGACTTAAAGATGTGCTGGGTCGATCCTCGAATCAGTTTCAGTTGAGCCGGATACAACAAAAAAGTCTGGAAGCCCATTTTTTGAGACTTGTTTGTAACCTCGTAGAAAGCGTGGCGACGGTTGATGGTAAACGCACTGTAATCCGCAGAGAATCGGATGTCTTTTCCATCGACTTTGATCGGAGATTCCCTCGACGCCCTGAGGATTCGATCTCGGTCAGTGTAGCGCAGCAGCTTCATAATCACCGTACGAGGCCTGCCTGTGTTGTTAGAAGGGCCGATGCGATGAGCTCTCATTATTTCGGGTTTTACGCCGATCAATGAAGGAAACCATACTGGTAGAGAATCTGAGATGTAGGACACGAGATTCGAAGCTTCCACGCCTTCCGGTAAGTTTACAATGCGAATGTTATCCCTGCTGCTCCGGTCTTCCATGTCAGCTAGTTTCTCTTCATAGGTTGCCATTTTCGCGGCACATTTGTCGTAGTTTTTCTCCGTCTTATTAACCCGGCTGCTCTATCACGCAATTCTCTTACTCCGCTGGAACAGCTGGACAGCTCCGTCTGAATGTTGTCAAGTCTATCTTGAAGAGTTTTAAATTGCGCTTCAATAAACAACTGTTGCTTCTCCATGGCTGATGCAATCATGGCGGCAAGAGAGTCCTCCATCTTATCCGTTTCGTGTGATTGTTCACGATTTACTTGCCTGCTGGCCGATTTCGTATGACGTGAGGACATATTGTTGTTACCAGGCACAAAGTCATAAAATAATGGCCAAACAATTAGTTAGAAACCTGTAAATATAAATGAATATGAGTGGGGTCGGCGGAGCCACCAAGCTAAGCTGCCATCATACTCTCAGGTCACGTGACACCTTCCTAGAGCTGATTTGTGATATTCGCTGCAGCAGCACATATTTGGGAATAAATGAATAGTAAAATGTGGTGTTTCATGCCATCATGTGGGGTAGTAAATAGAGAATGTAATCGGGAATGCCATACCAAAAGACTTGTATTTTTCACAAGTCTCTCTTAAAGTCCAAGTCAAGTCTCGAGTCAAGTCTCGAGTTAGTAGTTAGTTAGTTCACGAGTCCAAGTCAAGTCTCGAGTTAGTAGTTCACGAGTCCAAGTCAAGTAGCAAGTCGTTTATTTTTGCGACTTAAGTGCGACTCGAGTCCAAGTCGTAGACTCGAGTTTCCATTTCTGAATAATAGAAACATTGAATCATCTTGGAAGGAGTTTCATTGTGTTGACTGTCCTAACCGAACGCGGCATGCAGTTTGAATGCTGAATTGAGAATGACTGACAACTGCAGCGGAGGGAGGCATTTACGTGAACTTTAATTTAACGACTTAAATATTTATCTGTACCTCAAATTAAACTATGGAATGGCTTCAGAACACTTGGAATACAGTGCACGGAAACTTTATGGTGCTTTTTAATGTTTTTGTGCTATTTGTGGGGCTTAACAATAACACAGAATAGTACATGCACAATATCGGATTTGGATCGGTCCCGTCCGGCCGATACCCGATCCGGCAAAAATGGCAGTATTGGAGCAGATACCCGATCTGAGTATCGGATTTTTTTTGTGCATCCATAATCACAACGTGTTAGCATTTCTCTAGCCTGTTAACTTGTCATCCGTGCCTACCGTCTTTTTCTCTCGCACGCTCCTTTTTCTACGAGTCCATCAAACAACTGTGGTCGGATTAGTCTACAAACGCGACGAGTCATGTCATCTTCCCCTGTTATCATTACTTGCACTGCCTGTCACATGCTTAGTATAGCTTTCTCTGTCAGTGGTGAGATTTACACATGTGATAAATGCAGGGAGATAGTCAGGCTGATGGAGAAGATTTCAAAGGGGGAGGTGTTGCTGTAATTTATAGTAATATCTTCAGTATTACTCAAAAGTCTTTCAAATATAATTTTTTCAAAATGATGGTGCTTTATGCAACGTTATTTAATGTAAGCGACACATCCTATTTGACATTTGTGCTGGCTACTGTATACAGGCCACCAGGGCACCATATCAGAGTTAGTACTGGCTGCGGATAAAGTCCTAATTGTTGGTGATTTTAATATCCATGTAGATAATGAAAAAGACGCATTGAGATTGGCATTTACAGACATTCTAAACTCTATTGGAGTTAGACAACACGTGTCAGAACCCACTCATTGTCGTAATCATACTTTAGATCTAATATTGTCACATAGAATTGATACTGATGCCATTGAAATTCTGCAGCAGAGTGACGACATCACAGATCATTATCTAGTCTCGTGTATACTACATTTAGCCAAGGCTGCAAAACCGCCTCTCTGACACAAATATGGTAGAACTATCACTTCTACCACTAAAGATTGCTTTATAAATAATCTTCCTGATCAGTTTCATCTCCTTAGCATACCAGACAGCTTAGAAGAACTCGATGTTACAAAAGAAACTATTCACTCTGTCTTTTCCAGCACACTAGACTCAGTTGCTCCAATGAGCACACTTGGACCCTCAAGCTAGCAGCCATAAAAATGGAGCAAAGCAGGAAGAAAACAAAACTAGAGGTTTTTCGCATTTCGTGGAGAGAGAGAGCATGATTGTGTACAGAAAGGCCTTAACAAGTGCTAGATCTGCTTATCTGTTAGAAGATCTCTCTTAGAAGAAAACAAACAACCCTAAGTATTTATTTGATACAGTGGCTAAAATAAACGAGAAATAAAGCTTCAACTTCTGATGTTTCCAAACAGCACAGCAGTAATGACTTTATGAACTTCTTTAATAGCAAGATTGATAATATTAGAGAGAATATTATAACCATCCGTCTACTACAGAATCGCATCACACAGTGCATTGTAGTATCCCTGAGGAAAAATTCTATTTTTTCGTTGCTATAGGAAAGGAAGAATTGTCTAAACTTGTTAAATAATCAAAATTAACATGCATGTTAGACCCTTTTCTTTTCGTCAGCTAATACTCGTGGGTCCCATTCACTGCCATTATAAAACTCAGATGCATCATGATATTTATTAATACGTCTTTGATTTTGTTAATCAGAAAGAAGAAAGTCATATACAACTAGTATGGCTTGAGGGTGAGTAAAGCTTGGGCTAATTTTCAGTTGAAAGTGAACTAATCCTTTAATTTTCCTATTATCACTGTGAAGCTGCTTTGAAACAACCTGTATTATGAAAAGCACTATATAAATGAAGATGACTTGACTTGAAGTTTCTTTGTTTTGACAATGGGTCAATGAGGGCTGTCGTTTAGAATGACACAGCTCTGTCGTGCTCCCATTCTAATTGCTCTAATTGACTCTGTTCAGTTTGAAGTTTCTTTGTTTTGACAATGAGTCAGTGAGGGCTGTTATTTAGAATGGTCAATTGTTAAATTAAAAAAGAAAAAAAAATAGTGCATACAACAACTTATCCCTGTATAAATTAGGTTAATGAAACTTTTACAGATTGAAACTTTTGAAACTTTTAACAGGTTATTGTTAGTGCAATATAATGATTATTTCACTATTTTTGGTTTCTTTCCTTTAAGTTGTTATTTGTGTGCATTGTACCTGTGATTGAAGGTGGGAGAGTGTTCATGGCCATCTGGAGGGAACACACAGTTATGAATGGGGCTTTCCGAGTCTATGTTAATGTTGCTGACATCCACGTCTCTCTCCCACCTCTCTCTTGGAGGAGTACAGGTTGATGAGGACTCATAGACAGAGGTAAACAGCAGACTGAGAGAAGATAAAAAATTCCAACTGGCTGTAAGGAGGGACTGTTTGAGAGAAAAAAAAAAAAGAAAAAAAAACATACTTGAATAAGCTCTTAAGGTCTGTTCACACCAATAATAATAATAATAATAATAATAGTAATAATGATAATAATAATAAATCTAGCTGCAAACAGTGATTAAGAGGCCAATGACTAATTAACATTTGCAGATGATTTGAGGCAAAATCATAAATACAACCACTCGTAAAATATGATTTCATTGCTTATCACTTTTGACCAATAGGCGGCTCTATCACCAAATTGATGTGATCTGGTCAGTGTGGGGTGAAAGTGACATACACAAAATTTGGTGTCAACACGGCAAAGCCTTGCAGAGATACAGCCTTCAGATTCAGTTTGGCATCATGCCATCAAATTTGAAATATTTATTTTATTTATTTATTTATTTATCAAGGACAATGCACAGAAAAAAACATTAATCTCAAGTAGAGAGAAGATGCTCTGCACCAGATTTAGCTATAAGTTAATTTCCATCTGTAGTCCTTGGGCAGGTCACTAGATAAACAATTTCTCATAGCATACACAAATTTCATAAAAACAATACCCACTAAAATTATCATGAGCACTTCAGTTCAGCAATGAGAACAACAGTTAAATTAATTTCATCAATAAGTCTCCCCACTAAAAATACACAATTTCAATTCATCAATAACACTAGCTACTAAAATATAGAGTTAAAAATCTAACAATATAATCCCTGAGTCCAGCTCTTCTTTGATAAATGTTAATATTGACATAAATGTTATAATATTGACATAAATGTTAATGTTGACATGTCTGTTTGCTCAATAGCCATTGTTTTAACCCGTGTGTTAGTTGGGACATGTTTTAAGCTCAACTGGTAGTGAGTTCCACTTTTTTGCCGCAGTAAATGAGAAAGAAGATTGTCCCATTGGACTGTGTTTAAGAGGGATAATCAGATTGGAATTTACAGATGAACGGAATGTTCTAGTCATTTGATCTGAACGAAACTGAAAAAATCCACTTAATGGAGGGGCAGCAGTGTTATGCAAGATTTTAAACAACAGACACATCTCAGAATAATAAATCATATGATCAAAATTTAACAATTTGTATCCATTTAATATATTACAATGATGGTACTTCAATGATCTTTTGTCAAATACTTTTAAAGAATGTTTAAAAAGTCTTTCCAGTTTCTTTCGTAATGTTTTAGCAGCCTGTGACAAGCAGGTAAGACAATATTGTAAATGTGAAAAAATCATGGCATGGAGAAAAACCTTTGAAGCCTCTATGTTTAGAGATTTTCGAATATGTCTAAAATTGGCAATACTAAATTTTAAAACTTTACTTAGCTGTTTAACATGTTTGTTGAAGGTCAAGGTTGAGTCTAAATACATTCCCAAATACTTGACTTCCTTGACATTATTAATAGTTTGCCCTGATATACTAAGTTGAGGGCCACAAATTTGTTTCTTACTGAAATACATCGTCACTGTTTTTTTAAGTATTTAGTGTGAGGCAAGAGTTTTGTAGCCAGTGAGCAATTTTATCAAGTGCTAATGAGAGCTTATCAGCCACTTCAGTCACATTTCTCCCATGGGTATATATGACCGTGTCATCGGCATACATTTGTATCTCTACATCTTCACAAATTGTTGGTAAGTCATTGATATACAGGCAAAATAGCAATGGTCCCAAAATTTAACCCTGTGGAACTCCTACTGTACAAGGTCTCAAAGTTGATAATTTATCATCAATGCGAACACATTGTTTTCTTTCAGAAATGTATGATTGTAACCATTTAAATGCAGTGTCAGAAAGATTGAATTTTGTAAGCTTTGATAACAATACTGCATGGTTTACAGTATCAAAGGGTTTTTTGAAATCCAAAAATACTGCTGCAACCACTCCTCTCTTGTCTAATGCTGATTTAATTCTTTCTATGAGATAGCAACAAGCCGCCTCTGTCGAGTAGTTGCTCCTGAACCCAAATTGCATTGGGTGCAGGAGTTTTTTACTGTAGAGATGTGCCACAAGTTGTTCGGCCACTGCCTTCTCAATTACTTTCGAGGCAGCTGGCAGTATGCTGATCGGCCGATAGTTGCTGATCTCTTTCTTCTCTCCACCTTTATGTATAGGTATTACTATCGCTGTTTTAAAGGCTGAGGGAAACACACCGTCCAATAAAGATTGATTAATAATACAGGTAATATAGCATTTTACAACAAAATTCAAAATGACTGATGCTCAAAATGGCTATCAGCAACTTGCTGCCCATCTAGTGTGGACAGAATCACTGATTATAATGGGTTCTATGTGCTGCATGTATGATATATATGCAAACTAATAATAATTGGTTACATTTATATAACGCTTTTCTGGGTACTCATAGCACATATGGAAAGGGGGAATCTCCTCAACCACCACCAATGTGCAGCATCCACTTGGATGATGAGACGGCAGTCATATTGTGCCAGAACTCCCACCACACCAGAATATTGGTGGAGAGGAGACAGAGTGATGAAGCTAATCAGTATATATATGGGGATGGTTAGAAGGCCATGAAGATGGACAGAGGCCAATGGGCAAATTTGGCCAGGATACCAAGAATACACCCCATTCTTTTTCGAAGGACATCCTTGGATTTTTAAAGACCACAGAGAGTCAGGACTGCGGTTTAACGTCTCATCCAAAGGAAGGTACTTTTTGACAATATAGTGTCCCCATCATATACTGGAGCATTAAGACTCATACACCACAGGGTGAGCACCCCCTGCAGGCCACACTAACACCTCTTCCAGCAGCAACGATCCAGGTACTGACCAGGCTCAACCCCGCTTAACTTCAGTGGACAACCAGTCTTAGGCTACAGGGTGATAGCTGCCGGCCCGGCTGATGAATAATAATGATGATAATAATATACACCAATATAATAATATTATAAATAAAATTATATAACATAGCTGTGAGCAGCAATTATCGGAATTTAAGCACTTTAAGGCCTTTAAGCACATGCGTAAAAAGGTTTAATGTTTTAATTATCAAGCCTGTAACCATCGCATTCATAGATAGAATGGACCATTTACAGCCAATACAGGCAATTTAACATATGCAATTTTAATAAAGCTTTTTAACTGTTATCGAGGTTGAACCAAAAACCTAGGACTAGGACTAGTTCTCCAAAGTTGTTTTTTGAAATAATCTCCAATATTTAACAAATAATTCAATGGATAGCGGCAGTCCTCGAGTCAAAGTTGCTAAGAATGTGGTATCAGGGTTTTTTTCTGCACAGAGAATAACGAGGCGGCCGCCTCCGTCAAATTTCGTGCTTCCTCCGGCTGTAGAAAAAACTCAGTCAGGCAGTCACATGCTCAGATACCCCTTTTCTAGTTCCCGGCCTGTGTGCATTCTCGAACCATTCAATGATGCCCGGGTCGTGGTTATATCTGTGGATACTGTGGGTAATCCGCAGGTCGGGCGGGCAAGTAATAAAAAATAACATTCCAATTAATTGCGGGTGGATGAGAGATAAATCATTAATGTGTTGATTTTAATAAAGACACGGAACTCTCATTTCACGGCAAGGAAAAACGAAAGTGTGTCACTCTTTTACTTTTGTAATCAACTGAATGTATTTCTCTTCAGAGAAAACCAATTAAGGAAAACATGTGCCTAGAGTACCTCCTAGTGGTCATTAAATAAAACACAAAGGAAAAACCCTACATGAGATATTGCTTTACAACTTATCAGCTTTAACTCAAAATATACACAAGCTTAACTAAAAGAAATTATTCTGATAAAAGTGTTTTCCAACAATGATATAATGAAACAGTGACAATTTAAGTTTGAAGGGAGTAAAGCCTGTGTTTAGGCTATCAAGGAAATGTAATTTAGCCAAAGAAGAACTTTTATTTTAAATAAATGTTAATTTATAAGCAACCTACTTCAGTGTGATATGTTACCATATCATCATGCTTAACATAATGTGTAATGTGATGATCAGGTGCAGATATCTAAATAAAAGAATATCATCGGGCGGTTGGCGGGCGGATGATTTATTTTTAACAGTGGATTCAGGTACAAGTCAATGCACAGACTTTTTTCTTTGTTCAATTTGCACACTGAACATGGTTTGGAGCTCTTTATTTTGAACTCTCAAAGTGCACCAGATTAATGAATTTATCTTTAAAATGTACAAAATTTTCTTACCCACTTAGGCAGACCAAGGATTTTACCACCTCTGCCTCGTTTTGAGCCAGGAAACACCCTGGGTATGAATGTTGTGGGAGAAAAAAAGAAAAATACCGTTAACCTTGTCTGATAGCTGCTCAAACTTCATTGGCTGCCGCTGGCCATGTTTTTCGAGATACGAAAAGACAACACATACCAACTTTCAAGTCAGTCGGACTTTGCGTTGTGTAGTTATAGCTTTTGATGTAATAGCACCACCAAGTGGCCAATCGGCAAATAATTTTTTCACACAACCACAGAATGAGCTCTAATATATGTGTGCTGAGTTTGGTGAAAATATCTCATTCCGTTCATGAGTTATAGCCATTTCAGTAAAAGTGGCTCAGCCCACTTTGAAAGTTTTGGCGGCCCTTAAGGTGATGATAGACAGGGCAACTTTTTTGAGCTATGTTGCAGGGCAATGTTGCTGAATGATGTTGCTTGTGCACTTTCCCATTTAGAATGGGCAACAAATTTCCATCTGGATGCTTTAGAGCAAAATTTGTTGCCTATTCTCAATGGAAAAGTGCCCAAGCAATATCGCTTGGCAACATTGTGTTTTCTGTTTGAATATATTTTTAGTACAGAGCTTGTAAACTGGTGGGTCTCAACCGAAAAGTGGGTCACGGAGTATACAATCAAAGTAACAACAACAAGCATAATCTTATGTTTTTCTGATATAAGACTTTGATTTTGAAAGATGTGTGTAAAAGCAGTTGACACTTCTGTCAGAGACAGTTTTAAGAAAATGGAAAAACACGTTGTTCCGATTAAGTATCTGCGGTCAGATGGGATGTTGTCAGGCTATATAGCAGTTTTATTAGGGGTTCAAGCACAAAGTGCTGAAAACCTACATTGTAAAAAATTACTGTGATTTTAACAGTAAAAGACTGTAAAAATCCTACAGTGAAAAAGAGTTAATTGGTTTACAGAAAGTTTCCGTACTGTAATAGATCTAACGGTACATTTAATGAAATTTTACGGTAAAATACCATTAAATTTACAGTTT
The DNA here is from genome assembly GCF_018812025.1 of Megalobrama amblycephala. Lineage (NCBI taxonomy): Eukaryota > Metazoa > Chordata > Actinopteri > Cypriniformes > Xenocyprididae > Megalobrama > Megalobrama amblycephala. Next base: position 3,033,502 of record NC_063044.1, on the reverse strand, counting down.
TTGCAAGTGAAAAATAAGATAACAATGGTATAATTTACAGTGAAAACATGTAAATTGACATTCCCACAATTCCCTGCATGACACTTCACATTTGATGTATTTTCATTGAAATAACTCTGTTTCTTCTTAGTTTTTCTAATCAGTTATGTACATTAGGGTTTTTATGTTACATCTAATGTTGTTAAATTAATGTTTATTGCATTTTTAAAATTTCATGTGTGTTACCATGATGGTGTTTAGTGTTTGTGTGAATGACACTGTGTGCACCTTCTATATATTAATATTGTCCTTCTCAGCTTGTGGAAAAGCTGCTTGTGATGAACTTTGATTCATCATGTGACTCATCACCACTGTGTTTGGTGGTTGTCAGTGTATCACAAATTTACAAAACAGATATTAGTACTTCAATTGGTTGGTAAATTAACATCAAACTAATATCAGTTAATGAAATATTTTTACCGTAAATTTAACAATTTTTTTTTACAGTGTAAAATAAACAGTTATGTACCGTAATTATTACAATATAGGGATGCGCCAATCCAATACTCAGATTGGGTATCAGCTCCGATACTACCATTTTTGCCAGATCGGGTATCGGCCGGACGGAACCGATCCAAATCTGATATTGTGCGTGTACTATTCTGTGTTATTGTTGAAACGACTGAGACAAATCAGACACAATTATTTGTTATAGTTAACCAATAATTGTTTAAAGCAGCGGTTCCCAAACTTTTTTTCCTGCGCACCCCCTTCTATGTCCCAACCGGGTTGGCGCACCCCCAAAACCCCACTTCAAAAAAAAAAAAAAAAACGCAAAACGCAGAACACGCATGACAATAACAACATCAACAAAGTTTCAATATAATGCAACAACGCTACGCACAAGCTTCCACTTTTAAGAGGACGAGTGACAGACATAGGCTCAGTAACAGAAAGTACGGTTATTTTCAGCCACGTAAAAGAAACATTGCAGCAATAGGCTAGGCCTATTAAATGACCGTGGAGCTAGCATTATCATCATCATAACACAACGGTTATGGAAATTAGAACGACAGTACATTGAATTAAATTGCAATGAAGTTACAAACGATCCACAACATTAAAGAGAATAAGCTCCGAAACAGATCAAATAAATAAAAACGAGGATCAATCTGAAACTTTTTAAGTGCGACAATAAAATTAGCCTACACACGATCCACAACATAATTAAGTAACAAAGAGTGTTATGCCTGCAGTGCATAAAAGAAGAGCAGTGCGTATAAGAAGACAGCAGCTGTCTTCTTCTCCGTTTCTATCAAAAACTAATAAATTATGGGCGTCGGAAGCAAAAAAAAAAAAAAAAGTGGGTGGGTCTTCCCCCCCAAAATTTTGATTTCCTTGGTGTACAAATGTGCATTTTAAGACGTTTTAAGGACAACAAATTGGATAACAATAACTTTAAAACCATGTCAACAAATACATACATTCATGCACAGTTTTGAGGCATCTTTAATCGCATGTTTGGTCATTTCATTACTTAATTTACAACAGAATAACGACAATGCGTGCCCGTAATTTCTTTTGCGCTTTTAAGCTATAATAATCTATGCAGCGCGCGCCGGCGCATTTGCGCTTTTGCTATGGTCATAAAGAGACATTTCTTTTTAAATGCAGTGTTTTATTTGTCAATGTTTTAAAAAATATTTTTAATTTTGGTATTTTTTAATGCTCTGTTGGTGGTGTGTGGAGTAGTATCACCGGGGGAGATATTTTTTTTTATCCCACCAGGGATAAAAATAATTCAGCAGAGGCAGGGATAGATAGATAGATAGATAGATAGATAGATAGATAGATAGATAGCAAGGTGCATGGCTCGTGCGCAAAACTTGCAGCAGACACAAGAAGCAAGTCCGTTTTGTACAAAGTATGGTGATCCCGTCTTTAAAAGTGCATTAAAATAGAAACAAGGAAAATAGTCATTGAACAAGGAAAGCACTAGAAATTTTGGAAACAAGTCAGTTTAATAAAGTTATTTCATCATCGGGCTCCGTGCTTTGAGAGGGCATTGACATATGACGCGCTCTGAAAAATGAACAGACAAATGCTTAATTAGAAACGGTAAAAGTGAGTGGGTCCAATATCATTTGTCTTAAAAAGTGGGTGGGTCTTGTCCCACCCACATACAATGGTTCAGACGCCCATGAATTATAGTTTATTTAAAATAAAAGCGATTACAAAGAAAATGTTTACTGTTCATGTTTTTTTTATTGTATGGAAAAATCTCACTTAAAAAAATAGACCGCCATTACATTTTTCCTCTCACGCACCCCCTGGTGGCAGCTCCACACTTTGGGAATCCCTGGTTTAAAGCTCACTCTGGGGTCTGTCCCCTTCCCCCGAGAAGTTCTCAGTTACAAGTTTTATTGCGGTAAAGAATGTTGGTTGAAGATACTGACTACAACTTCGGACCGAATCATCAAGATTTCATCAAAAGCCTGCAGATCCGATGCTCCTCAGCCTAAAGGCATCTTGCAAGTGTTGTACATTTGAACACTAAACAGCAATTTAGTATTAATTTGTAAACCACCTGTGTCAGCAAAGGTGTTTTATTACTGAGGAAACTGATGATTCTTTTCCAGATTGTCTTTGACTTTTTCCCACAACTCCATTTCTGGTCCCACTTCTGGTTCAACTCTATCATTGCTCATTTTTACCTACGTATGTGTGTGACCTGCGTGTATGTTATGTGTTTGTTAGTTTAGTTATGCGTTTGTGAGTTACTTAATAAAGATTGTGCACAATACATGTTTGGTTCTGACTCAGTCTGCTAATAAATTGCCTCTTAAATGATTTAGATCTCGACTACATGCTCTGAGTAGTACTGTGCAATAAGAATGTTGTTTTTCCATAACCTGGAAATGAATATTTCTTAGAATTAATAAACAATTAACAATTAAGAATTACTTAACAATTAAGAGTGTTCACTGGACGAACAGGTTAATTGATTGTAATATTAATTTTAATGTAGCTACATCAAGTTAATCTGATTAACTGATTCACATATTCACAATTAATCATAATTAATAATCATAATGAGTTATGAATAATTATAAATATTTCCCCTTTGAGTTAATTCGCTACATTGTTAAGCCCCACAAAAGGCACAAAAACAAAAAAGCACCATGTTTCCATGCACTATATTCCAAGTGTTCTGAAGCCATTCCATAGTATAATTTGAGGTACAGATAAATATTTAAGTCGTTAAATTAAAGTTCACGTAAATGTTTAGTGAAGACGCAATTAATCGAAAACCGTAGCTGCACAAAACGTGAAGATCGCACACACAGAGAGGAACGCAGAAACTAGTTGTCAGCGCTGTCCTGTGATTTATCACTAAAGTAGCTTAGAAACTCAAAACTTATTACAGCATATATTTTTCTACTTTTGAAGGAATTATTTACAACCCACAGCTTCACAATTAATAGAGAGACGGTATGACTAATTCATAGACGCAATCGCTCTCATTACTGGTACTGTGCTAATTTATCTTTATCTGATTTACAACGAGCAGAAATCTGTAAGAAATGTTACAAACCAGAGATAAAATAACTGCTGAAAGTGAGCTATGTCAGATCATTCTTTCAATAGGAAAAAATATCCCACCTTTAATAGTCAATCATATTTACAGTACAAACCTTGTCAGTGAACTATGAAAGCAAAAAAAAAAAAAAAAAAAAAAAAAAAAAAAAAAACGTTCATTAATCGTAATCGAGGTAAAATGTTCAATTAATCGAGGTTTTGATTTTAGGCCATAATTGTCCAGCCCTAATAGAAATTAAGTAGTATTTTGTGTGCTTTATTAGGCAATTCTAAAGTAAAAGTAATATGTTTTGATATTTAAATACACTGTTAACCCTCTGGAGTCTGAGGCTGATTTGGGGCCTGGAGAAGTTTTGACATGCCCTGACATTTGTGCTTTTTTCAGTTGTTCATAAACATATTAATGGAAAAAGTGTCATTACACTGTATTCAGCACAAATTAGGCTACCATAATATGTGAGGAACATGTATGTACATGTTTGTATTTTTGAAGGAATAACGTTTATGTGTGGTTATTGAAAAAACAAAAAACTTAAGTCACTGAAATAAGGCCAAAAAAATAATATTAAATCTGTTCACACAAGACTTCTGGGTATTGGAGATTGTAGACTAGAGTTTTTGCTTCAAAATGATGTAAAAATTATCCTTCCTACTCCTTCATATAAAACAATAGAGAGATTTAAATTTTCTAAAACATCTTTGGTCAAGAAACACAGTATGCGTGGAGGCGTGAATCATCATGAATAATGGGTGATTCTCATCTGAGAAGACAAAAGAATCACAAAAAGAGCTCTAATGACCTGCATAAATAATGAGCTCTTTCAGACAGGTAGGCTGTGAAAAAACCCTCTGTGATCATGTCAAACATACAGAAAAAAACAGCAATACTGTGAAATATTATTACAATTTAAAATAATGGTATTCTATTATATTCTTTAAAATATGTATTTCTGTGATGCAAAGTGTCTGAACAATTATGTTACCTTTATGGCATTTCATATAGGCTTTTAGCTTAAAAGCATGCACATTTGGAGAAATATTGATGGATTCTCATATGTTTATGTCAATTTTCTATACAGAGGAGTAATTATTCAATATTTATTGTCATCACTATAAGAACTATCAGATTGGACTTCGTTCAGAGGGAGACGAGAGATCACGCATCATGTTAGTTTTCTTTATTTTACAAAAAGCACAACATTTTGTTTTTACTCTGAGTGTACACAAACAAAAGAAGATATTCAACAGATTAAAATGGTGTATAACTCTTAATTGTATGTGCAACATTGACAGAGTATTTTGAGTCTCTTTCACACTGGTAAGAAAAAAACCGCGGTGGTATCGCCGGCGATACCTCAGACCTCAGAGTGTTAAGAGTATCTGAATGTTTTCCATTCAAGAGCTTTGAGTGATTTTTCTCTTTCTCAGCTTTTATTGTTATTTGATTATTAGCCTACTGATGACATCATAGACAGAGTTAGATATAATAATAAGCTGCATTAATACACAGATCTCTTTTGAAATATAAGGTGTGGTTTGTCCTGTTTGTTTAATCCCTTAAGACATAATTGACTGTGTTTACATTAAAGGTGATGTCTAGTGCTAGTTCATGCATTCTGACCTATTTACACTGTTAAAGATTTGGATTCTCATGCTAAACATGGCCAAAGTTAAAAAAAAAAAAATAAATAAGGTAATAAAAAATAAGGTTCTGTGCCAAATACACTCCTTCAGGTTTCGTATAAGTTTTGTTACAGTGAAATTTCTGTGCAAGTTTGCAGTCAAGTATGGCCCTGTATGGCATCATTAAGGGTGGAATTCCTTGTATGGGCTCTTCTCCCAGAAGAGTGCGCGCGCACATATCAACCAGAGCGAGAGCAGAGCACACCTATCAACGTGCTTCATTTGGTTTACGGAAGTCGTCGGCAGGACTGGCTCAAGAAAGATTTGTCATTTTTGTTTTAGACCACAAAGTGTCCAAAGTGACACTGATTCATTCAAGAACGTGGCAGTTGTTTATGAATGGGTCATTTAATCTTTGACTCATTCAATTCAATCAAAACGCTGAATGATTCAGTAATGAAAACAAGGCTGAGTGTTGCGCTTTGCTGTGATCTTTGTTTGAAACTATTTTTGCTGCTAAAATAGAACAAAAACAGTCGATGTTCCTTCTAAAATGTAAGTGGCTTAATATTAACTACTTGTTAATTGAACAGTTTTTAATCGTGATGGTAGCCTGTAAACAGCATTCTTTGTTGTGTGGTTTTGCTTACCAGTATCAAGTTATAAAAACTGAATGAATTTTTACCGCAGTATGTTTAACTGAGTTTCTTTTTGTGTGTGCTTCATTCCATTTCTCCTCGAGATGCTGCGCGAGCCTCAACAGCGTAACACTGTTATCGTCACTACATTATACAGCCTATTATGATCCACTATCGATCGCCACCAACACTAAATGTAATAAAATCAGTCACTCGGTTGCTGTTTTTTTTTTTGTTTGTTTGTTTGTTTTTGGTATTTACATTTTAATCAGGTCCTTGTGCGGTCGGGAAAGTTCAAGCCCTGACATGTCAATCGTTGTCTGACAAAATCACCATACACATAAGATAGACATTTGCTGTGATTTTGGCTATATGTATACGTAAAATGATCACTCAAGTTAGAAGCAATAGTATCTATTTTATTTGTTCTCCGAGTCGCTAAGTTGGCAACACTGATGCAGCCTTCTGTCTACAGGTCCCAGCCCGCCGCTGTCCAAACCGGCGTTACGGCAATTTTGCACCAGCCGGAGACAATGACCAAACTGGTTCCATGTGCGTATCACACCAATGTATATATTTTGCGACAGCAAATCAAAGTTATAAATTATTTAGGCTTTATTCAAAATGAATTGGTAGTATTCTTTTTCTTCAAAACAATCTAAAAATTTAATGCCTCCAGAAATGAAATTTAATGCTTTTCAATGCCATTTAAGGCCTTAATTTTCTCAAAATCCATTTAATGTCTTTTAATGCTTTTCAATGCCCCGCGGATACCCTGTTGTTAAGCTTCCCAAAGAACCTAGTATTAAGGAGCAAGCACGTATTCAAATGCGATTTCAATACCCTGCATTTTGAAGGCGGCTCCCTGATGAATACAAATATCTCTCAATATGAAAGCTATTTTAGGCTAGGCAGTGTAGTTGTAACCTCTTAGTTATAATCTCTTAGCTCTGTATCAAAGAAAAATTTGGTCTTATTTGCACTTTAAATATTGAGAGAGTGCGATTATGGTTGCACTTATTGTAAAGTGTTACCATAAAAATGAATAACAGTTTTCTCTTAATATTATTAAGCACAAACAGGTTTCAATTGTTAACATTAGTTAATGCCCCCGTCAAGGAGATTATCGCCGCACACCTGTGCCCTTCTCTGCCTGCCATCTAAGCCATGCAGATTCACATCCCACCTTGCGGATAAAGCTTATGCCTCTGCGGGAGAAGCGGCATCAGCACTGCATTCCATGGCAGTGCTTCAAGTTTTCCAGATGAAGATTGTGCAATCCCTGGACAGCGGCAGCATTGACATGGACGTTGTAAGAGACCTGTGTGCGGCGACGGACTTCTCTCTCATGGCAACCAAGTGCTCTGCCCAATCCATTAGCCGTGCTATGAGCTTTATGGTAGTCCTCCACAAGCACCTTTGGTTAACCCTAGCTGACCTGAAGGACGCAGATCGTAAGACCCTGCTGAATGCTCCTATCATTCTCTCCGGCCTCTTTTCATATCGCTCTGCAATTGGACAGTTTTTCTAACTGGCGTTAACCTATAATATTCAGGAATTTTGAAGGAAAGGGAGTTCCCGCAGCATAGCTGATGCAGTGTCTCGTTCCTGCCTCTCAGAGATCCGAGGTTACGATAGTAACCGGAGACTATTTCTTTCTGAAATGCATTTCAAAAACGATCTTAAACTCAGCAAATAGTTGTCACATATACATGTGAAAAATGTCTTTAGAAAGCTTAGAATGTCCACTTTTAAATTATGTAAGCAGAGTCGAAAACAAATGTTCTCTCTTTATGTAATCCATATGAAACGAGTGACAGGTACATTCTTTCCTGTCTGAACTAATTATTTTTAATGTGCCACTCCCATCACTATTCATACCTTAATCATCCATGCAATCCTGTAAACGCTCCCATTCTCAATGTAAACAAAGCAACTTCATCAGTCTCTTCGAGTTTTCATCAAGTTTAGAAAACAAACACACAATGTGGAATAAGCCCTGAATTTCCCTCAGAAGAACACAACGCAAGGTTTGATCCAGCAGAGGGCATCATTTAACAAGTAAGTTGATCTACTGTATCACTTCTTTTTTTTTTTTACATTAATATGTACAGATTTTACATATTACAGACATTCGCTATTAGCTTTAGCCCGTTAGCAATAGCAGCGTGGCACACTAGCGTTTGTACTCTTCTCTCACTATATTATTGTTCATCTATTCTAATGGCGAGTGTATCGGATGCTTCTCTACCTTTGTGTGCAGGTGAGGACACGTTTGAGCTGCATGCGGTGCAGTTGGAACTGGAGGACGTGGAGCGACAGATCCGGACCCTTCTCGAGAAGCAGGCCGAGCTACGCGAGCGGCAGACAGCGCTGGAAACTTACCGCTCCTCGGTAACTTTACAGCACGATATTAACACTCCTGCTTCCTATACGCTGTGTGTTTCTCTGCACAGGGCCCGAGCTCCCAGAACGCGTTCATCCCAGCCCTCATTCACTCCGGCGCCGTCTCACCAGGGACCTTGGGTGCTTCAGCAGCGTAAGACGCGAGCCAGGCCTCGGACCAGGACCTCTCCTCCTCCGCCGCCCCCGATCTTCGAGGTCTCGACACGGAACTGCTTCTCCCCTCTTCGCGAGGAGGAATGCGACGCCGTGGTCATCGGAGACTCCATCGTCCGCCACGTCCACTCTACCACAGCCAAAGGTATGGTGCGCAGTCACTGTTTTCCTGGTGCTCGTGTTCTTGATGTCGCTGCGCAGGTTCCCGCGATCCTCAACGGTGCTGAGATCATCGGAGCTGTAGTGCTGCACGCGGGGGTGAACGACACCAGGCTGCGGCAGACGGAGGTGCTGAAGCAGGACTTCAGGAGCCTGATCGAGACGGTATGAGCCACATCGCCCGCGACGAGGATCATCATGTCCGGACCGCTTCCGACGTACCGACAAGGACATGAAAGGTTCAGTAGATTATTTGCTTTAAATGAATGGTTGATGTCTTGGTGTAATGAACAGAAGCTGCTCTTTATAAATAATTGGAATCTTTTCTGGGAGCGTCCTAGGCTCTTCCGTGCTGATGGCCTGCACCCCAGCAGAATCGGAGCTGATCTTCTGTCGGAGAACATCTCCAAGATGCTTCGCACCGTATGACTAGTAAGTCAAACCTCAAATCACAGTCTGTGTTCTGCCCATTTAATTGATAGAAATGTGAGTGTAGTACAGTCTATAGAAACTGTGTCTATTCCCCGAATAGTGAGGTCTAACAATAAAAATAAAGGATCTAGAAAAAATCTGATCGTGATCAAACCAGAAATTCGCAAAATTACTGAACAAAAACAATTTCTAAGGCTAGGGCTACTAAACATTAGATCACTGACACCTAAGGCGGTTATTATAAATGAAATTATCACAGATAATAGTCTTGATTTAATTTGCCTTACTAAACATGGCTTAAACCAAATGATTATTTCGGTCTTAATGAGTCTTGTCCATCTGGCTACTGTTATAAAAATAAATGCCGTCTGATTGGCCGTGGCGGTGGTGTAGCAACAATCTATAGAGATAATCTTAATGTTACTCAGAAAACAAACTATAGGTTTAATTCATTTGAAATTCTTATGCTAAATGTTACACTCTCAGATATAAGTAAAAAGTCGCTATTATCTCTTGCTTTAGCTACTGTTTATAGACCTCCAGGGCCTTATGCTGATTTCCTAAAAGAGTTTTCAGACTTTCTCTCAGACCTATTGGTCAACGTCAATAAAGCGCTGATTGTTGGAGATTTTAACATTCATGTTGACAATACAAATGATACGTTAGGGGCTGCGTTTACTGATTTACCAAACTCATTTGGGGGTTAAACAAAACGTCACTGGACCCACTCACCGTTTTAATCATACACTAGATTTAATTATATCACATGGAATCAATCCAACCGATATAGAAATTCTACCGCAATGTGATGACGTCTCTGATCACTACCTTGTAACATGCGTACTGCATACTGATGATATTTGTCAAATTGCGCCGCAATATCGACTAGGCAGAACAATCCTCCCGACAACTATAGATAAATTCACAAATAACCTGCCTGATCTGTCTCAGCTGCTCATCGTACCTAAACACACAAATGATCTCGAGAAAATGACTAGCAGCATGTGCACCATTTTCACTAGTACATTAGATACTGTTGCACCGATGAGATTAAAAAAGGTTAGAGAGAAAAATACTGTACCTTGGTACAACAGTATTACTCACGCTATCAAAAAAGAAACTCACAATCTAGAACGCAAATGGAGACAAACTCGTTTAGAGGTCTTCAGAATCGCGTGGAAAGAAAGTTTGTCTCGTTATAAAAAGACTCTAAAAGCAGCCAGGGCTGAGCATCTCCGCAAACTCATAGAAAATAACCAAAACAATCCACGGTTCTTGTTTAGTACAGTGGCTAGATTAACAAATAAACAGACATCACCAGAACAAAACATTTCATTACAATTTAGTAGTGATGACTTTATGAATTTCTTTACTGAGAAAATCGAAAGTATCAGAAATACAATTGTAAATGTACAACCTTTAACAGATTTTTATGATTCAGCCTCAATTATCGCCCCTCAAGAACAGTTGCAGTGCTTTACAACTATAGGACAGGAAGAGCTAAATAAACTTATCACTGCGTCTAAACCAATAACATGTTTATTAGATCCAATACCCACTAAACTACTAAAAGAATTGTTACCTGTAGCAGAAGAGCCTCTTCTCAATATTATCAACTCGTCTTTATCTCTAGGTCACGTCCCACGACCATTCAAGCTAGCAGTTATTAAGCCTCTCATTAAGAAACCACAATTAGATCCAAACGTATCAGCAAATTACAGACCCATCTCAAATCTTCCATTTATGTCTAAAATACTAGAAAAAGTAGTGTCGGTCCAATTATGCTCCTTCTTGCAAAAAAACTATCTATGAAAAATTTCAGTCAGGATTCAGATCTCATCATAGCACAGAAACTGCGCTCGTTAAAATTACAAACGACTTACTCCTAGCTTCTGACCAAGGCTGTGTCTCAATACTAGTGTTACTTGATCTCAGTGCTGCGTTCAACACTATAGATCATAAAATACTACCTATCAGACAGACACAATTTTGTTTATATAAACGGGGAAAAATCTAAGATCACGATAGTAAACTATGGAGTGCCGCAAGGATCTGTGTTAGGCCCTCTGCTATTTTCAATATACATGCTGCCACTCGGCAATATTATAAGAAAACATGGAATTAGTTTCCACTGCTATGCCGATGATACTCATTTATATATTTCAACACAACCAGATGAAATCTCTAAATTATCCAATCTGACAGAATGTATTAAAGAAGTAAAACATCGGATGACTAGTAATTTTCTTCTATTAAATTCAGATAAGACTGAAGTATTACTTATTGGACCAAAAACCTGTACACAGAATCTCTCAGACTACAATCTGCATTTAGAAGGATGTACTGTTACTCCATCCTCGACAGTTAAAGACCTGGGTGTTATATTAGACAGCAACTTGTCCTTTGAAAATAATATTTCATATGTTACAAAAACAGCCTTCTTCCACCTCAGAAACATTGCTAAGATACGGAATATGTTATCTATTTCTGATGCAGAAAAGTTAGTTCATGCTTTCATGACGTCTCGACTAGATTACTGTAATGCATTATTAGCTGGTTGTCCTGCTTCCTCAATAAATAAGCTACAATTAGTACAAAATGCAGCTGCTAGAGTTCTTACCAGGTCAAGAAAATATGATCATATAACACCAATTTTATCATCTCTACAATGGTTACCTATTAAGTTACGCATCGATTATAAAGTATTGCTAATGACCTATAAGGCTCTAAATGGTTTAGCTCCTGTGTACTTAACTGATCTTCTATCGCCCTACAATCCTTCACGCTCTTTAAGATCACAAAACTCTGGACTTCTGGTTGTACCTAGGATAGCTAAGTCCACTAAAGGAGGGAGAGCGTTTTCACATTTGGCTCCGAAACTCTGGAATAGCCTTCCTGATAATGTTCGGGGCTCAGACTCGCTCACCCAGTTTAAATCTAGATTAAAGACGCATCTCTTTAGCCAAGCATTCACATAATGCATCTCATATCAGATCAATTGCACATGACTATCTTTGCTTAATGTTATGAACAGCAGCTACGCTAATTATTCTCCATTTGCTTTTCTGTTTTGCCTCGGGACAGGAGGACTTCAGCTTCAGTTTGGATCCAGCCTCTTAAGAAGACCTCAGATGACCAACACCTATGAAGAGATGGCGCCAACTCCTGTGAGGACTTCAGAAGACGCAATCATCTGGATCAACATGCACATTGCACAATTTCTACATCCTAATTATTGTTAATATGTAATTCTTTTTTCCAAGAACTCATTGCTTCTACATTCAGTTAAACTGCTAACAGTGATTGTAAATTAATTGCCTAAATTATTACATTATTTGCTAACTGCATTCTTTAAATTGTAATGTTGACATGCATTCTCTGTAAAGCTGCTTTGAAATGATATGTATCGTGAAAAGCGCTATACAAATAAATGTGAATTGAAGTGAATTGAATTTTACAAGTTGGACTTTTGCCAGACAGAGGTGTGTGATATCGAGTGAAATGTTGAAATATGAAATATAAAGATAGATATAGTTAATATTTCAATGCATGTAAATGTCGTATGACAAGCATGTTTTCATGATCTATAATATAATATAAAAGCATATGATATAAAATGAGTGTTTATACTGTAACATGATGAATGTTAAAAAGAAAAAAATTCTGTGCAGTACAGTACTATGTTCAGGAATATCTGTTCAAATGCAGATGTTTATAAACAATAATTTAGTTTCTAAAATAGAAAATGTTTTTATACTGTATGATAATACATAAAGCATGTGTATATAACAAAATGTTTTTAATGAGTAATATATATATATATATATATATATATATATATATATATATATATATATATATATATATATATTACAGTACAGTCCAAAAGTTTGGAACCACTAAGATTTTTAATGTTTTTAAAAGAAGTTTTGTCTGCTCACCAAGGATATATCTATTTAATTAAAAATACAGTAAAAAACAGTAATATTGTGAAATATTATTACAATTTAAAATAACCGTGTACTATTTAAATATATTTGACAAAGTAATTTATTCCTGTGATGCAAAGCTGAATTTTCAGCATCGTTACTCCAGTCTTCAGTGTCACATGATCCTTCAGAAATTTACATTTACATTTACATTTATTCATTTGGCAGACGCTTTTATCCAAAGCGACTTACAAGTGAGGAATACAACAAGCGAGTCGTCATGACGAGGCAAATAGACAAGAAGTGCTCATAATACAAGTTATAGGCAGTGCTCAGATTATCCTAAGCTACAATAGAGAGGGATTAGAGGAAGTGAAAGGATAGGAGTAAGAAGTTTTTTTTTTTTTTTTTTTTTTTTTTTTTTTTTAAGATGAGGTTAAGTGCTCACGAAAGAGATGGGTTTTCAGCTGTCTTTTGAATATTGCCAGGGATTCCGCATTCCGGATGGAGGCAGGAAGATCGTTCCACCAGCAAGGAACAGTGAACGAGAATGTTCTGGAAAGTGATTTTGATTAGAAATCATTCTAATATGCTGATTTGCTGCTCAATAAACATTTATGATTATTTTCAATGTTGAAAACAGTTGTGTACTTTTTTTTTCAGGATTCCTTGATGAATAGAAAGTTCAAAAGAACAGCATTTATCTGAAATACAAAGCTTCTATAGCATTATACACTACCATTCAAAAGTTTGGGGTCAGTAAGAATTTTTATTTTTATTTTTTTGAAAAAAAATTAAAGAAATGAATACTTTTATTCAGCAAGGATGCATTAAATCAATCAAAAGTGGCAGTAAAGACATTTATAATGTTACAAAAGATTAGATTTCAGATAAACACTGTTCTTTTGAACTTTCTATTCATCAAATAATCCTGAAAAAAAATATTGTACACAAATATTTTGTACAATTGTACACATTAAATGTTTCTTGAGCAGCAGATCAGCATATTAGAATGATTTCTGAAGGATCATATATTCAAATAGAAAACAGTTATTTTAAATTGTAATAATATTTCACAATATTACTGTTTTTTACTGTATTTTTAATTAAATAAATGTAGCCTTGGTGAACAGACGAAACTTCTTTTAAAAATATTAAAAATCTTAGTGGTTCCAAACTTCTGTACTGTGTGTGTGTGTATATATATATATATATATATATATATATATATATATATATATATATATATATATATATATATATATATATATATATATATAAATAAAATTAGGTCAAAGTCATATTCATACCTGCAAACTAGTCGCTTTTTGGCGAAATTTACCATTTTTTTTAATCGAAATATATAA